>NC_081559.1:86467445-86584945 GCF_022355385.1 Mustela nigripes | reverse complement strand
ATATATATTAATAGTATGCATTAATTTCTCTTCATTCTTAGAGATGGTAAATGATGTAGTCATCCAGCTTGTAATTTTCCAAAATGTTTCTTGTGTTGAATTTGGGTGACGGCCACTTTGTAAAAATATCTCTTCTGCAGCCAATTGGTGCATCCTACCCCTCTTTTTTCCGAAGTGTTTTTATTTATCTAGAGAACTAGACTTCTACGGAAATCTTTTGATGCATAATAAACACCATGTGTACTGGTTTGATGACATGATTTCCCTATGCGGAGGAATTGTTGTTTTTCCTTGTCCCACAGTAAATTCGAGAGTTCAAGTGGAAGGCAGTGAATGAATCTGGAATCAAGTGATGTGAAGTTTAGCCTTGGCTAAGCAAATCACCCTGTATGTTTGAGCAAATCCATTACCCTTCTGGGCCTCAATTTCTCTGTTGTAATATATTTATGCCATCTTATTCTCTTGCTTCTTGGAAGGATATCTCCACAGATTAATAAAATATTAAGATCTATAGAAGAATAGTATGAGTCCAATTTTAGTTGAAACTTTAGTGGTAGTTAATATTGTTAGACTAAAATATATTAAGTCATTTTGAAAAAACTCATTAAAATAAACACATTACAGAATACCTCCTTGTGATGATAGCAATAATAATTTTGTCATTAGTTAGTTTAGTTTTTTTTTATTATTTTCTTAATTTTTTGTTTATGCCCCTGCAAGGGGAGGATGTACACAAAAGGAGGCATACGAAAATATACTTTGCCAACACAAACAATACAGATTCATTTATTGTCAGAATATTTACCTCCCCCCTCAAAAAGTGAAAGCCACTTAAAAGAAATCTGCTTTTTTTGTGGTTATAATTAGCTTAATTTTTAGCATGTTTCTATACAACAGATCTTTGATTCACTGATATGGCAGCCTGTGTCTTCCTAATGTGTATTCTCAGCTGAAACACCAGGGACTTGTAGCACTTGCCCGAGTTTCAAAGTCTGTGATAGTTAGGATGTTTCATGTAGAACTTTACACTCTAACGAACATAAGAAAAATGTTTGCCTTGTAAAAGTAAGGCTGGGGCGCCAGGGTGGCTCAGTGGGTTAAGCTTCTGCCTCCAGCTCAGGTCAGGATCTCAGGGTGCTAGGATCGAGCCCCGCATCGGGCTCCCTAGAGAGCTTCTTCTCTGCTTCCCCCTCTCTCTCTGCCTGCCTCTCTGCCTACTTGTGATCTCTGTCAAATAAATAACTTAAATCTAAAAAAATAAAAAATAAATAAAAGTAAGGCTAGTATCTTCAAAAATGGGTCATAACTGGTTTTATATTAAAGACAAGTTAGAATCATTTAGGAGTTGCTAATTCATTCAATATTTATTTTACTACTTATTTTTCTAATTTATGAAATTACTTGTTTTGTGATGGGCCTCAAGGAGCAAATAGAAAATTTAAAACATTTAGTCAAATGTCACTGCTCTCCTTGTGTATTTTCCTGAGCTTTATTAATATATCCATTATGTGATAGTATGTATTTGAAGCCTATGTGAAAGTATGTGGTTTATGTTGTGCCCACAATGTCATCAGGGGCTCTGCGAGAGGAAATTTGGAGATATGCAGGTCAGTAGACATGCCATCGCCATTAAAGTTAACAGTTTAAGAATGGATAAAGTACGCAGAGGCTGCTTTTGCCAATAAAAAATGCAAAAAGTAGGTGCATTAATAGGAATTTCTACTTGTTATTTTAGCATATGAGAGGGCTATTGTTCCATTTCCCACAGTTTTGTCTTGGTGCCTTAGTCTAAAATGGCCATGAGTAATCATCGAGTAAGAAAACTACTTTGAAGGATGATTGTCATACAGGTTTCTGCTAGGGCATATCCTTTTATTGGGTGCTTTAATATTTTCAGGGAATTGTCCAGCAAATAACCGCTACCTCAAAGCTGATTTTCACCTAGAAGGAGGGAGAGTGAAGAGGAGGAAGAGGAGAGAAGTAGAAAGCAAGACTACCGAATTTCTAGAGAAAGCACTAAGTAAATTCTGCCTTCATTAAGCAAAAGTCTTAACTAGACAAAGTACGTTTGCTATGATGAACAGAACTTGCCCCAGGTGGTCAGAAGCACCAGTTACTCAGGTCCATTTCTTCTATAAGAAAGGGCTTTTTAACTTGGGGGGAGGAGGTCCATGCTGACTGTGATGGTGGCCCAAATTTGGGCCCTTGTAATTACTTCAGCTTGCAATTAAGCAGCAGACTTGTGGTGGGAGGATTAATGTCAGAAGATTCTCCATTTTTCAATCTTGTGTCTACATCAATAAGATTGAACTAATTACTAATTGGCATTTAGAAAATGAACTACTTTGGTGCCCTGGGACTTTGCAGTAATGTGGCATGGAATTAGGAATATGATATTTCTATCATAGGTAAATAAGAATGGTATTTATTCCTGGGGGTATAGGATCTCATGATGACATTTTTACCTATAAAATAGCCAAATATATGAACCATCAGAGAAGTGTTTATAGGACTAGGTCATCAGTTAGAACATGGATTTATTCACAAATTATGGATCTCTTAGAATGTATTACCTTGGACAACATTGTTAGAAACTGACATCATTCATCAAGAATTAAGACAAAGCTTCACGTGGAATGTCCCTACCTTCCAACCATCATCATAACAATACTTTGTGGTTTTGATTCATATTGTATTGCAGGATTTTAAAGGTTTGTTTTCCCCATTGCCCAGAATACCTTAACATATTTAATGATTTTCAGGCTTTTATGGTATATTTTCCAAAGAAGTTTATGGTTTGGGAAACATCTATTTGAGAAGCTTTCTTTACACACTGTCACCATCTAAATAAATGAATAAACATCATCAAGAAGTTACTATTAGAAAATTACATTTTTAGGGTTTAGTAGACCTTTAGTAGATTTGCCTTTTCCTACCTTCTAGAGTCATTGAAATACAATAATAATCTTCAAAAAGTTGTTCTCTCCAAAACACCTAAATATTTGGGGTTTAATTTCAATCATTCATGATTAGCATTAGTTTTTAGAGTAGTATTTCCTAAAACATGTCTCATTGTCTCCATGATGCTTTATGGAAGAATTATCCATAGCGAAATAAATTTGAGAAAGTTTGTGTGCATTATTACCCTCATAGAGAGTCACAGTACAAATTAACATTGAAAAAGAATATGAGAAGTTCTGCATAAAAACATTTTCTTGCCTAATTCCATTTTTAAAAATTTATATAATTATGAAATCCTTTCCTCCTTTAGATTATATGCTGCAGAACTCAATTCACTCAAAACACTTTTTTTTTTCTGTTTTTTTGTTCTTTTTTTTATGAACGGGATCGGCAGATTACTTACACGTAAGTAATCTGAGTCATCTTAAAATTTCCAATTTCTTCCACATTCTCTGAATCTGCCAATTGAATATCTAAAATATGTTACCCAGTTGAATATAAATCCTTCTGAAGGAGTGGACAAACAATCTTTGAAATTTCCACAACATCGTTATTAACATCAGGACCATTTTGTTCAAATTTTACTTTAATAAATACTCGAAATTTTCAAGTTTATGATTTATCCTACTATTGTACTGACACAAAACATTGAAACAGAACAGAACTCTATAAAATAATTTAAGGAAACATTCTTTTCAGAAAAGGAAGAGCTATGCCAGTGCCTTTTAGGAAATTAGCAGGTGCCTGAGCAAGAAATGACTGGCATTAAGGTAAGGGCAAGATGAGGCCAGGCCTTCAAGAGAAACTGGTTGAGTTTGCTTTTTCAGCAAACTAGGAAAGTACACCACTGTATTAATCAACCCTGTTGATTAATAGGTTAGCATCATACTCGTTTCTGCATCTATATTTAGGCTGCACAGTATTTGGTATGAAGGTAATTTTGCATTCCTACAGACTTTTCTATTTTTTGAGAATCTCAAAGCCAGTTATATAAATGAAGAACCTGAGTAGGAATCATGACGTGGCAGAGAAATCTAGAAATACTGCCTATGAGTCTTCAACTTGAAACAACAATGATAAGCTTCTTTCCATTCCAGGGATTTAAAATTATGAAATGGGTACAGCCTGGTTTCATTATATGTGTTGATAGATTGAAAAACTTAGGACATGTAACTCAGAAACTGTTTTAGATACACTGAACTTATTCTGAGGTGTCTTAGTAATCGGTTCTTATTGCAAAATATTTTCTTAGAATGTCAGTAGTTGTTTTTCAGTTCAAGAATGACAATAACCAACTCACTAGAATGACAACTGGTGCCCCACAGTTGTAATGATGGAGGAGGCACTTAAGGCCCTAGAATGATGCTTTCCACATAGAATATAATTCTATGTGCTTTAGGATGATTTTTCTTAAAATAAGAACCCTTTGTTTGCATCGTCTTCAGTAAAACCTAAATGGCCCTCTGAAGTACATCCTGATAAATGAATTCCTAAAGGGAATGACAATTACCCTCCATTCATAGATTAAAACAAGAAATTCCTATCATCTCCAGGCGTCTTCACACTTTCACTGGAAACTGGTGAGCTCTGAGGTTCAGCATAGGAGGCAGAGTTTGAAACTGCAGCTCCTCCTCCCAAAGAGCTCCGCTTACCTCAGTTGGAGTGAAAACGTAGAAATCTGTGACACAATGATAGTGGCGCTATTTGTGCAAACAAGTATCTCGTTGAAAGCAAAGAAACACATTGCTCAAAAGGATCCCTTAGAACCTTGAAAGAAAAGTATGGCTGCCTAAGAACACACTCGTACACACAGTAGTATTTCAGCACTGCTGGCTTAGCTAACAAACAAAATATGGTTCAAATGGCTTAACAATCCTAGAAACGGAAGGCATCCGTTTAATGAGGTCTCCTCTGCTTGAAATTAAAGTAGAAGGAGTTTTACGGAGAACAGTATTCAATAACAAAATATTAAATGATAAACACAGATTGCTTAAAATCAGACGGGCCATTTTAAGAAAAGCATTTTAGCTCATCATGATATGTAGCACCTTATTTAAATTAGGAGGTGTTAATTCGTAGCTTGAATAATATATTAATATAATATGTAAAGTGAATGGCATTGTTAATCACAGTCGCGCCTGGAACGACTTTGCTTCTGTGCACTGAATGTTAATTTTGCAAAACATTAATTTCAAAGATTTTGCAGCAGTGCTTTTGTAATTAAATATTAATGTCACATGTTATTGCAGTAGCATGTTTATGAAAGCCGGCAACACTTCAAGTCAACTCATTTGTTTTTATATTTATTCTTGTACATCTGCAATCCCTTCCATTTCACAATTTCAAAGTGAAGGCCATTTTGAATAGTCAATATGTGAACATTTTTCATTGTAAGCGTTTTTTAACATCCAACAGGGTAAATATTTAATGTTGTGTTTTTAGCTGGTATAATTTTTCAGAAAATTGGCTATAACTTTTAACAACTCAAAGGTACCTAAACTGTCTCCAGTTTTGGCTTAAGTGATCTGAAAATAAAGTAGCAATAAATGTGATGAAGCTGTGTAAAAATATTTAAGAATTAGAAGGCTTTGTATGAAACTTTGAAGTTAGAACTGTAATTTTGTGCACAGGATATTCCAGCGGTTACTCATTTTCATTATGGCACATATTATCTCAAGAAAATTTAAAAGATAGGATTGACTTTTGGTTAACTTTGTTCAAGTTCCATAGCTAGATATAGAAGAGAAAAATCTCACTCTGCAAGGATGTACTCCATCCTCTCTACATGTTTTGAAGTGATCTATCTGCTTTAAAAGACAATCCATTTTATACTCCAGCTTACTCCAAGAATACGTAATATATGTGTCATTATATTGGTTTGCTCATGACTATTTTGACCAAATTGCTGCATCTGGTGATCTTGCTCATGATACTCTCCCAATCTGCTAATTGCATGAAACCTAAAATCATTTCATTTTCGAAGCTTGACAATAAGAAGTAACATTCAAGGAATTATATTTTAAAGCCATGATTTTCACCTGTCTAGTAAAGTCATCTTTAAAAAAATCAAATCCCTTAGATACATTTTTTTGAATTATGGAGTGAGTTTTACCCAACTACAGGAAAAAAAAAAAGGAAAAATCAAGATACATAATGTTTGGTTATGGGCACATTTAACAGTTAAAAATTATATCTGCACCTGATGTTGGATGTTAACAGCTAATGCCATTTGACAGTGATGAAATTAAAGGATGAAGAAGAGATACAAACTACATTTTACAAGCATGATGGGTCTCCAACAATGCCATTTAAATATTATTTGTCACTATTTAAAATGAACCTTTCCCCTTTAAGCTATGCCATTACGCTCATTTGTCCTGTCACCGCTGACAGGCTATATGAGTCACACACAAAAATGGTCATTAGGTACTGCATCTTCATCTTATTTAAAAAAAAAAAAAAAAAGAAAAAGAAAGAAAGAAAGAAAGGAAGCATTCTGATGCCTCTAAAAGCCTGTAATTATTTTCATCCGAAGAGATAGTGTTGCTTGGAAGGTAATTTAATAACCTTTTGCATGTACCTGGGGAATGCCTCTCCAGGGGACCAAGGTGCCGACATGCCATTCAGTCGTCAAAACATGACCTTTAATGGTTGCTTGGAGAGAAGTTAGCATGGAATGTTGTACACAGTGCAATGCTAATTCTGCTTTCTAATATATGCAAAATTTAGTTCTTGAGCAATGATCTTTGTAAGATGAATTAATATAGGTACTGCTCCAGGAAACAAAAGAAATGGCACTGTGAAAGGCTCCCTCAGCCCATGATCTTTTGTACTTCAGTCTGAAGTAGCTAACAACTTGCACAATTTGTATAAAAAATGGTGCGAAACACTCCAGAAGTTGTTTGCTTCTTTTCCCCCTTTAAGTTGGTTGATGAATTCCATTCTATATACTATGGAAATGTAAAATAGGATTAAAGGGATTTCTTTGTTAAGTTTATTCCCCAAAATAAGGCATTGGCCCCAACTCCATGAAAAAGAAAAAGAAAAGCTTACCTTTAATATACCCTCTCTGTTTTACAACACAATCTATGTGGCTTGCTGAAATTACTAATGCAGTTACTGAGTTAATTAAAAAAAGAAATCCTTCATGGATTTTCCCGTTAAAATATGATATTTTGAACACTTGCATACACAAAAAGATGCACAGGCTGTTTCCTGTGACAACCAGGTTCAGAAACTCCTTATTTTGGTAGTCTGATATTAGATCCCGCCTTAGTTAGAAATGCTGGGATTTCAACTCCTACCCCTGACATGCCATCCGTCAATTTATTAGCACGCTGGTGCAGTAAGCCACTGAACAGGCTATATCAATTCGTTTAGTTTTTTTCTTTAAAATGTCTGTAATCCTCAGCTCTGCTCTCTCAACCGGTCAGCATTAAAGATTTATGTTGCACTTTTTTTCATTGCCACACCTGAATATGGATTACTTAAATGGGCTGTAAATAATTCATATCTGGGAATAAGTTTCCATTACTGACCAATGTTGTAATTTAATATACTGTATTATGGGTTATACAATTTTAGATTGTTTTCTGTGTGTGCATTCAGCAGTCAGGCAGACAACAGTTTAAGTAAAAAGGGTGAGATGTTTGTTCAGCTTATTTTCATGTTCACTGTGTGTGCTCAAATCAGCAACAGGGCTAAAGGAAGCAGAAAGCTACTTTCTAATTGCGTGTTTTTCTGCTATTTATGGAAATCCTTTTTTTTTAAAGCACTTGACCTGAAACAAATACAAAAATGTGTAATAGCATATCATTGATAAATTCAAGAAAGAAAGAAAATGTGTTAATGTAGGTGCCTAGAAATCTCTCAGTTCTTGAGAACTGAAAAATAATCTTGATTCTTGAACCCAAAGGTTAACTTTCCTGTTCAGTGCTTGCTTATTCTATGCCCAAGATGGCCACAATAAAATTATAATTTATTTGACACTTAAGTTTGAGTGAGGCAACTGGATCAAATGTGCAAAATGTTAAAGTACAAGCTCTCTTTAAAACATAGGCGAGTGTTTACTCTTAAAAGAGCTTTAAACAATTTAAGATTAAGTTGAGTATAGTAAAAATTAATAATAGATTAATACATGAAAATCTATGAAGACACATAAGATAATGATTTAAAAAGGAATAATTTAAAAAGATGAATTAAAAAGTCGAATCAGAAAAGAAGGCCAGCATAAACTAGGGAAAAACATGCTGTGAATAAAGTCTGTTAGATCTTGAAATAGGAGAACTGCTAAATAATGCATAGTTTTATTTTTCTAGAATTTGCATAAACCTTAAGAGAGTATTTATTTGTGTAAAACTTGATGTATCGAGTAAGGAGAATGAAAAAATGGCATTCATTTTGTTTTCATTTTGGTATTTAGGAAAAATATTCTGTTACATATGGACTACTTAGACCTAATCATCTGACTGAATGTGATGTGTGTCTTGAGCCAGGTTGGAAAGGGGCTGGCTGGAGAACAGTGCCCTGGTCTTGCCGCAGGCGATGCAGGTTGGCCCATGCTCTGCTGGGGAGCAGATGGTGAGCCAATGCTTGTAGTCACACTTACCTTCCTTGCTAAATCCATAATCCCTCACTGGACACGGAGCCAAGGCAGGCTTTGGAGGCAGAAAGGAGGTTACAATCTGGACTTGGGTAGTGACTGCCAGAACTGAGAAAACAGCTCAGAAATTTCAAATGCTTAACAAGTTATCTGTCTTGTCCCTAAGCCAGTGCAGCATTTTTAAAAGTAATTAAGACATGATTGAAAATGTGTATGCCATCTAAATACAAAAATCTTCAAAAATCATCAAAACCAATAATGAAAAGCCACATTTAATATGACATTGTGCAAAAATACATTTAAAATAAATTATATTTTTGTGATTGAAAGGGACTATATAAAGTAAAAAACAGGAAAGACGAAGCATTTGTTTTATAGGAAAAGGCTTTTTTACCCCCCTTACAAACCTGGACCTTATAGAAGGAAAATATTTCATACGTGCAGCGTATTTATAGGATGTATGAAATATTTTCCCTCTATAAGGAAATACATAGCTCTGCAACGTCTTATTAAGCATATTAACATATGCTCCTCTATAAGTTATTCTTGCAGAATATTAAATGATTAGAGTTAATTTTCTCTATATATAATACTTACGCATGTATATGTATGTTTTTATATGTGTGAGTGGGGTTCATCATCAACACAGACATTATGACTCAGAAAGACAAAATAAAAATATTGAGTGGGTAGCCAAATTCTAATCATTTATAATAAAAGGGATAGTAGCTGCCATCTGTTTAATGTAAAAAAAAAAAAAAACTGATAAAATGCATACATATCTAGTAAATTGAAATCATGGAGCAATTCATGTAAAACAAAACATATATAAGATATCAACGTACTCCACCCGCGTGAGATTGACTTAAATATGTACTATCTACATCAAAATCTGATATAAGAATGAGCAAAATCTTTTGATTGTGGCTTGTGCTCTACCACAAATATTTTTTAAAAACACGTTTCAGTCTACTTAGTGGGCGTAGCGGAATTCCTTAGTTCTCTCCACTGAATTTTCATGGTCCTCATTCCCTTCGGCAGCACCCTTTCCTTGCAAATCATCCTTAGGTGTACTTGCATTGGAGTTCATTAGCAAGAACGAATGTCATAGAGCCCGTCATTAGCCCATTGTACCACCTACGCAGCCCAGTTTGGTAGAGGGTCACCAACACTGTGTGCACGTGTAGGAATAACTGGAACACTCACTCCGCTTTGGAATGGATCTTTTCATTTTTCTCTTTTGCTCCCCCTTTTTTGAAAAGTATTAATATCTTTCTTTATACCTAAGAAACATCTTGATTTCTTCTCTTCATGAATCTCTTTGGAATTCATTTCTGGCCAGTGCCCTCTGTCACTCAATATGTCCTTTCCTGGTAATACTACATTCTTCAAAAATTGATATGAAGGGATACACTTTAGAAAATATAGAAACATCTTTTTTCACCTCACCTTAGAATTTAAGAAATGTGGCTTGATATGCAATATGTTTAGGCCAGTACTTACAAAAGGATATGTAAGAGCAAAAACCTGAATTATTAATACATTTTATAAATATTACATATAGTTGCTATCATATAATAATTGACTTTTTAAACTTTTATTTTATCTTAGTCTATGTTGAAAAAATAAACTCTAGTATATAATGATATTCACAGCAAACAAATATTTTGTGATTTTAATAGGAAAATTTTCCTGTAAAATGGCATCATAAAGTAGTTCACCCCCAAACCTAAAATAAAGACAGGTCTTGTGATATTTACATCTATTTATTTTTTTTCTTTTTTGAGGGAGGGATAATTTAATAGGCTTTTAAACAGACCAGAAGGTGACTGAGTCAATGTAATTTCTGTTTTCAGATATGAACATAAAGTAACCAAACTTTAAAATTTGCTTTTAACGATATAAATTTCACATTTCTCTTAATATCAAAACATTAATCTAGACCATTGTGGGCACCAACAATTTAAAAATCAACAAAGGAACAAGAGATGGAAGATGTTGTACTAAGAGCGGAAAACAACACAAAGAAGTAAGAAACATGGTTTTTCCCTTCAAGAGTTTCCAACAGAGGTGCCTGGGTGGCTCAGTCGGTTAAGCATCTGCCTTTGGCTCCGTTCATGATACTCGGGTCCTGGGATTGAGCCCCCGCCTACTTCTCCCTTTCCTCCTGGGTTGTGCCCACTATCTCTGTCTCTCTCTCTCTCTCAAACAAATAAATAAAATCTTTTTTTTTTTTTTTTAAGAGTTTTAAACAAAGACATTGGACTTGGTAACAGGAGACCTGGGTTTATATTCCTTCTCTGCTACTTGTTGACTATTTGCAGTTCTGGACCTCAATTTCCTCATTCATATAATTAGAGTATTTTCCTAATGATAACTAGTATATGATCATCTACAAAACATTCTGTGACTATGTGAAGCTGGAGAGACAGTCTGAAGAGGTAAATAACAAAGTGGAGTGCCAATGAGTAGCGCAATACAGGTGATGTCTCTGGGCCATACATAATTAATTATCAAGTATATAGTTCAGGCAATATTTGACACTAGTTAACAGGATGAACATTTATATGGGTTCCTAATGTCTTATGTTTTAACTCTTCTATCGTATAATTTTTGATATGCATTTGAAGCATATTTTGGCCACATTAAATTAAGACATTAACAATGAGAAATGTTTCAAATATAAGCCTCCAAGCAAAATTTTGTGTTGCTCTGTACCATGTATGAGTTCCATGCCAGGGAGTGGGGGGAATCTAAGGTCTTGGAATTGAGCAAAGAGAAGAGCTATATCTATAGACACTAGGGAGAGAAAGTGAGAAGCAGAAGTGAGCACAAGCAAAAAATGTACTGCAGATTAAATAAAAAAGCCAAATTATTAATATCCTTTGAGGTGGCTTCTGATCTCCAGTTAAATCTTTAGCATTCTGATATGTCACCTATTAAGGTGAAAAGAGGCATATGCTAATTCTTGCATGGTATATAAAGCCTCCAAATAATTATTATATTATCCATCAACATTATCACAAACATTATCAATTAAGAGAGATTTCTGTATTTCCTTAAAAGGGAATAGTACTTTTATGGCAAATGACCTATTATAGAATTATAATGACTACGTTGTCAGAAGTTCTGTCTCTTGGATAAAGCATAAAGCAGAGATCTTGATGTTAATGGTCATGGAAGATTCTGTGTTACCATCTGTCAGGAATTACTTACCAGTTTTTGCTGACCGAGTTCCAAATTAAGGGGCTCCATTTACTGGCTCAAACTTACCCATTATTTTAATTATAAGTAGTGGATATCTTTACTATTTATGATCTGTTACAAAATACATGGACTTAACTATCTACTTCCTTTTCCTTAGTTCAGGTACTCATCATTTCTTGATTGAATTTCTACACAAGTTCTTAAATAATAATTGTATCAGCCTTCTTGACTCACTCTAAGCCATACTTTTGGGGCTGGCTGCCTATCAGATTATCCTAAAATGCAAATTGTGTTCCTCCTTATCTACTTTTCGTAAATTCTCCATGAATCCCCATAGCTTTTAGAAAGATGTTCCAACTCGCCACTGTAACTTTCAAAACTCTCCATGATTTGGCTCCTGCTTATCTCTCCATATCATCTATCTATCTGTCTATCATCTATCTCTGTGTCTATATCTCTATTTGTGTATCCTATGCTGCAGCTAAGTTCTAGCCATCCTAGAAGCATACCTACAGTTACCAAACTTTGTACTTTCTCCTTTCATTGGTTTTTCAAAAACTATTCTGTTTACCAGGAATGTTCTTCTACATAGCCACATCTTCTAATTTTTTTCTCATCAAGCTCTTTCCTATATTCCATTTAGATGATACATTCTGCAAATGGCCATTCCTAATTACTCTCCAAATTCTTGGTAGGCATGTTCTTCTAATATGCTTCCATAATACCTTCAACTGTCACAATTATGCATCAGAACAAAATTGTCTGTTTCTCTGTCTCCCTAATTTAAATACAAACTTTAAGTTCAAGGATTAGGTTACATTCCTCTTTGTACCTCCAAGGCCCAGGCTACTATGTGGCAAAAGGCAAAAGGCACAGTTGACCTCTCCATTCCTGAAACACCTTCTTCTGTTGGTTTCTTTGGCATCAGTTTCTCAGGGATGTTCCTTCCATCTCTTTGGTTTCTGCCTCTTCCTCTCCACCTCCTACTTGTAGAGTTACCCAGAGCTCTGTCTTCAACCCCTTTATATCCTGAATGTCTATAATTGCCTAATTGATCTTATTCAGTACTGTGGCTTGAAATTATTATCTACATGCTGTCTTCACTCCAATCTCTACATCTGGTCTTGATCATAGATCTCCAGATCAATAAATTAAACTGCCTCTTTGATGTCTCCATTTGGATGGTTTGTACATACCCTAAAGCAACAAGACTAAATAAGAATACATGTTTTCCTTTCCGCTCAAATCTATTTTTCTCTTGGTATTTCCCATCATGATAAACATACCACTCCAACCACTTGGTTGTTCAATGTAAAGTCTAGGATTCGTTCTGGGCTCCTATAGAAACCCAATACAATTAAATCACCATGTGACCTCTTGGACCTACATCAAAATAGCCTGAATGCATTTACCTTTTTCTATCCCCATTAAAACATTCTGGATCCAAGTTACCATCATTATTGTCTGTAATACTGGTATAATCTTCTAGTTGGTCACCATATTTCTGTCCTAAGCCTCTTGTCACCCATTCTTCAACAGAAGCCAGAGTGACCTTTTGAATATGTAGAGGAAATCATGCTACTTACCTAGTCAAAGCTTTACAATAATTTTTATTGTATCTAGAATAAAACATTAATATCTAATTCCTGTTTTAGTACATCCTGCATAATTCAGCTTCTTAGAAATATTCTGTCCCATCTCAACCCAATCTCTCTCTTCTCACTTTGCTCCAGCCACACTGTTCTTTTATTTTCTTGGACATAATAACTCAGTTTTTTCCTACGGGTTGTGCCCCTACTGTTTCCTCTGAGTAGAACATTCTTGTTCTTGATCTTTGTATAGTTTCCTTCTCTCTGCCATTCAAATTTTATCTCTTTGCCTAGGTTTGTTGTTTCTAAAAGTCACCACTTAGTCCTTTGCTATTATATTGCACTATTTTAATAGTTTGAATAATACCTACCATCATATATTTCTATTTGTTTGTTTGTTAATCAATATCTTTTGTCTGTCTTCTTCAAACTCACCAAAATGCTAGCTTCATCACGAAATAGGACTTGTCTGTTATTAAAGAAATTTCTGTTTTTTTTCCTTCCTGGAACATTTACTTGGAAATTATTTTGTCTTCTCATAGAAATGGTTTAGAGATCATTTGAAGAGGAAATCCTCTAGCACACCATTTATTTATTCAAGAAATACTACTTTCTGAAAAATTTGAAGTCTAATAAAAGATATAAAACATGAGCATAATGTTTGTAGTATGTCTGTTGCAATTATACGCACATATTATAAGTACCAAATAAATGCTGAAACTTCAGATGAGGAAGAAATTATGATCCAATGAATGCCTAGTAGGGGTCATGAATTACAATATCAAGAAGTATTTGTAGAGACTTAACATGTTCAAACGGTGAAGGAAGAAAGGAAAAGAAGAAGAGGAAAAAGGAGGAGGAAGAAGGGAGAGGGAGGGAGTAAGAAGGAGAAGAAGAAGGAGAAAGAGGGAGAAGGAGGGAAGACAGGAAGCAAGGAAGGGAGGGAGGAAGGAGGAGAAGAAAGAAAGAAAAAGAAGGAAGGAAGGAAGGAAGGAAGGAAGGAAGGAAGGAAAAGAAAGAGCATTTTAAGCAGAAAGAAAAATGTAAGCAAGGTATGAGTAAAGAGATCATGAGATACGTGACCCAGTTTAAATAACTAGTTTCATTCCAGTGAGGCACCGAGGGCAAGAAAGGGAGTTGGATTAATGGTGGTAGTCTCTGGCCCTTCTATCACAGAGGATGTGGCATGTCAGAATAAGGAAAAGAGATGTTGTTCTGAAGTTCTATGTAATATGAAAGACAACTGATCATCTAATTTTCGATAAAACCCTATGACATCTAACTCTTCTATTTTGTCTCATCTTTTTTATTTTTTTCTAAGATTTTTATTTGTTTGTTAGAGAGAGAGAGAGATACAGAGCACAAGCACAGGCAGACAGAGTGGCAGGCTAGAGGCAGAGGGAGAAGCAGGCTCCCTGCCGAGCAAGGAGCCCGATGTGGGACTCGATCCCAGGATGCTGGGATTATGACCTGAGCTGAAGGCAGCCGCTTAACCAACTGAGCCACCCAGGCGTCCCTATTTTGTCTCATCTTGTGACTGCTTCTGTTTCCACCTTTGGCTTCTGTTCCACCCCATCCCTAAGGGATAAAGTCAGTAAGATGACAGAACACCTATTAGGATAGAATGAGTGCTCAGCAAATGCTTTCCAAAGGAATCCCAAGTATTTGTCCCGTGGTTCTGTTAGTCTTGGAGAAATTTGACAGATTAAAAGTTTTCAGACTAAAATCTCTAGACTTTTTATTCAGATTTCTTTGTCTTTCTCTTTGGTGGGTAGTTTCTGTGTGGAAAATGCCAATAACCTCATCTGGAGATTGCCACAATTGTGCATTTTTAAGCATGTGGAAATTCTGTGTCATGATCTGCACCCAACCTTCATATTCATCCTGACTCTAATCCTTATCTTTTCCATGTTTGTTAATAAATTTTCCAGGAAGAAATTGATAAAGCCCAAATTATAAAGCTAGAATTTCCTCAGATTAAATCTTGGCTCCTCAATTAGGACTTCAAGGATCTCAGGCACTACTTTAAAACATCTCTAACTTTAAACTGCCTTATAAAATAAGAAGAATGCTATATACTTTATAAAGAACTTACTCTGTGAAGTTGCAATCACAACTATGTTTTGGCTTTAATGGAGAAATAGTCTAAAGATCAGGGGTGGGCGGTGTATAAAACATCCTGACATGCTGTAAACAATAGATGTTAGCTCCCTTATCACCTCCTAGTTTTGACTTCTTGGTTTTTCTTCTGGAAATTTCCTATTCCTCATTTCCATCTGTGTAACCCATCCTTCAATATACGGACTCACTTTTTTCTAAAAAATTTAAAAGACCAGTTGAATGGAAGGTTTACTGTCATAAATCTCTCTGTTTTTCCAATTCCTTTGGCATTTTATCTGAACCTCTTTCATGGTGGTTTTCAGTCTCCATCTTGATTATAGCAGCACAGATAAATGTTTTCTCCCTTATGGGTCAAATTCTCATTCAAATTTTATACCCTTACAACATCTAATATGGTATTTTTTTAAGCAATAAATCTTGTGTATATACATGTTGAATCAGTTTTCTTAATAGTTCTTTTTTATGTAAAACTACTGAAAAATAATTTATGTTGTGGAAAATCTAAGAAAGTGTGTATAGAACTGCCTAATAAAATAAATACTTTGTTGTCATCAACTAGATAGGACAGTAATAAGATGTGAGCTTTCTTAGTTTCTAGTTAACATATTTATAGCATTCAAACTATGTAAAATCTATTGTTTCTTTTAAAAATTACTTAAGAATATATATGTGAAAAATTTGGATCGCAGTTGAGTTTCTATGTAATAGAAGTAAAGATCACAAATCCATAATAACAATAGTGTGCTTGTTTGATAAAGGCCTCATAAGAAAAATAACCTTTTATGTTAAGATCAGAGTTGTAGGTAGGGTTGATCATAAACTTAAAATACCCCAAAATTATGCATTTGAGAATCATGTTGTCATTTTTTTGTGTGCATTTTCTTTGAAGAATTGAATTATCTAGTCTACATTTTTTTAGCTTAATTCTTCAAATAGTTGTCTGGAAATTGAATTCAAATAAGCTTTAAACCAAAATTTAAAATCTGAAGAAAAGAAAACCAATTGAAAAAAAATACCAGTTATGTAATTATTTATTCCTCCTGAATTTTAAAATAAAATATATAAAGCATGACTTAGATATTTCTTTGTCTTCAGCAACTTCTTTTAACTGTACTCCGCTGTCCTGGTGTTTACAGTATTTTTCTTAAAGATACTTTGCAAAATATCGTTTATGTTCGTCACGTAACTGGCAGGTTTGGGGCTCTATCCATCAGCTCTGAAAATGCTTATTGTAGCCGATGTGCAGTAGTAAATTGTTTAGTTTTACCTTTGGTTTTTAAATAAAATGAAACATGATAGGAAAAGAAATACACTTTAGTTGATTAGACCTTCCATAGCAATCTTAATTTCCTTCAGCATTTCTTTTCTATCTCTTGGGAAATGTATGCCTGTGTTTGCCATGGGAGCCTCTCCACTATTTGTGGACACTGAGGCAGAAAAAGAATTAATTTTGCTTTATCAGCTCCTCTACCTTTGCTGTCAATAAATTATCTCTTCCATCTTTTCAAGGGTCTGACCTCTTTGCCTTGCCTACTGTTGAAAAATGTCATTTTATTTATCTTTATCCTGGTTACAATTTTCCTTTCATTTGCCACCTTTCCTTTCTTATCATTTGTACCCCTTTCACTTCATTTTATAATCCTCTCCATCCTGTTTTGAATCTCATGCAGCTTACCCTGTATATTGTTATTCCTTATTCTTGATTATTTTTGTATTTTCTTGTTCATACTAATTGGCTCCATTTTTATTTCCAGTATATTTATTACTAAGTGGCATTCATTGCCTTTGGGCATACGTTAATTTATCTTTCAGGACTTCCCATTTGCTCTCTGCGTCTTTTCTTTATATATTTCTTTTTGCAACCTCCATTTCACTTCACTTTTCTCATATGTGTTGGTGTATTATTTTTGTTGCTTTTTTAATATGCCTTCACATCTGTAATTCATGCTTCATGTATTATTAGGAGGGTGTATAAAATAAACCACTGTATGTTTGTCACAAACAGCATTACTTTGGATCATCTAAAAATAGATCTAGATTTGCTGTACTGCAATTTGTCAGCCACCTTCTTTACAGCCATATTATAGGGTTTACCTAAATAAATAATTAGAAGACAATTTTGAAAATTAAAAGGACTATAGATATTCTAATTTATGGGCCAGAGAAGTCAGGAAAGGGGATTTTATTGGAAAGTGAATGAACAAAATGTTAAACATATAACTTATTTCAGGAGAGATACGTTTAGGCCTTTTGAGCTATTTAACAGATGAAAAGGTAATAACCTTTTGAGCTATTTAATTGAAAAGAAATATGTACACATATACATATCTTTTATATGTCTCTATCTTTTGTACCTATATATGTATATCTTTTATACATCTTTTATATATCTTTTATATACCATATATATATATAATCTTCATACTTTTCTATGCTTTTATGTGCATATTAAGTAACATTTAAACCAGATATACTTTCTTTAGAGAAGTCCTTGAAAAGCATGAAACTTAATGAGGCAAATAAAAATGTACCATATTGCGGTGCAATGTGATAACTATTGTATGTTTAAGTAGAATTATACTAGCATGAGATGGAAGTAAAGAGATACAAGGAGTATCTTAGAAGATTTCCTAGAATAAATGACCTTTCAGCTGAGTGTTAAAGAACAGACATACATTGCCACCTGGAGATAAAGGGAAGGGACTCTTTGGAGATATTAAGCTATGCTATAATTCAAAGATAAGCTTCAATAGAAAGAGTGGCAAGAAATGAAATAAATAAATAAGTGTATGTTTTATGAAGAAATTTAGATTATCCCTTGGTTCCATGGAAATCATTGGAGATTATAAGCAGAGAAGTGGCATAATAAGATTTGATTTTTGAGTACAGATGAAGAAACTGTGGGTTTGGAAGTACCATGGCAATTTGGGGTGGTTAAAAAAGTAATAATACCATTGAGAGACAATGTAGGCCCAAATTGAGGCAGAAACTGAAGGAATAATTAGAACAAATATGAGTCATTTAAGGGTTCAGTCAAGAGAATTTGGGAATGTTTGGACATAAGCACAAGAGAAAGTAAGGGAGACAGCATTTTTCAGTGGAATTTAGGACGACCTATTTAATTTAAATTAGAAGAATAAAAGCTTGGAAGTGGTTGTCTATTAAGTCCAATTTTATCCAAATAGATGGTCCAGTATCCGTTGACTATTTCCTTCACAACTACCTTATGACGGTAGTTAATTATGATTAAAAGTTGATTGACTTAAACATATAATCAATGGGAAAAATAAAACTAACTAAATATTAGATTAATACTTTCTTTATTGCATAAATGAATAGCGACACAACCAGTCTTTCTAACATGCAGCAAGGAAGCCCAAAAAAACCAATAAAAAATATTGCACAGACATTCATGCAAAATGAACACTGATGGTAGTAAATTCTAAAAATGGCAGAATTTGGTTCTAAATCAAATGCAATTTCCACATTTGCATACTATGTTAGAAAGCATCTTATAACTATGTTCATAGTATATTGTTCAGCTCATTTCCATAATCTAATTCAGTGATACTTATGTTCTTCAAATAGTATTCACTGATCATATTTTATCTCTTCTTTATTTTAAATTGTGGTTCTGTGAACTATAGACCACATCAGGGAAAGATTGTAAATATCATAAATATTATGCCAATTTCCTTAAAATGGCAAATTATGTAAAATTTATTCTCTACTTTTTCTTAGAAGAACCAAAAGCAGACAAACCTTTGAGCTTAAAGGTGGATTTTAATGCTTTTAATTACAAGCATGAATTTTTAAAAATCCTTAAATTTATTAAAAAATAATTATTTTAAGGAGATAGTCATGGAATATACAAATTTTTATTTTAAAGAGACTTCAGTTTGGTTAAATTTCTCCTTCAAACTTGTAGAAATTCTAGTGTAATTGCTGGTTGAATTTGTAGTAAATAATGCAGGTATTTGTTCCATCAGTATAATATACTATTTATTCATGCCATGTTTATTTATTACCAGCAAAATTAAGATTGTGACACTATATTGAGACTGTCATGGGGACAAAATACTGTACAAGGTTCTTTGCAAAGACCATTTTATGTAATTCAACAACCTTTTGGAGAAAGAAGGCTTATTATTATTATTGTCATTTTTGTTGTAACTTTTTATTCCTTTATTTCCCAGAAATTGAAAGTCAGAGAGGTTATATAGTTTGCCCTGTACTTCTCTAATTGCAAATGTAAATCTTGGATTGGACTCCATATCAGTCTTCTAAAGCTCATGCTCAGTTCTACTGGGATATGGTGTCATAATGTGAAAGTAGCAGCACTCTTTTTTTTTTTAAAGCGAGAGAGAAAGCTTGAGCAAGGGGAGGGGCACAAGGGAAGGAAGAAGGAGAGAATCTGAAGCCTACTTTGCACTGAACATGGAGTCCTAAGTGGACTCCATCTCAGGATTCTGAGATCAGGACTGGAGTCAAAACCAAGAGTCAGATGCTTACTCCAGTGAACCACTCTGGTGCCCCTCATAGTAGCACTCTTATTTTGGGGGCAATAAGCAAATAGGGAATAGGTGTTAAACAAAAGAATTCCTATTTGGTGCAGAAGAGCTACATTATTTTATGCACCAAAGAATGGACCATATGAACCCCAAGGGATAATAACATGAGCCTTGAACAACAAACAAGACTTGTGCAAAGACATCAATGTCCTGAAATGTGTTCAGCCCATGTTTTCCTCTTTAATATCAAAACAAAAAAATTAAATGTCATTAATTAATTATGATTCTGATATATATATATATATATTTAAAGTATTTTATTTATTTATTTGACAGACAGAGATTATAAGTAGGCAGAGAGGCAGGCAGAGAGAAAGGGGGAATCAGGCTTCCTGCTGAGCAGAAAGCTCCATGCAGGGCTTGATCCCAGGATCCTGAGATCATGACCTGAGCCAAAGGCAGAGACTTAACCCACTGAGCCACCCAGGCACCCCTGATTCTTATATATTAGTAAACTGTTTTTTTTTGTTTATTCAGCTCACTCCAATAAGACTGTTGTATCATAAGCCATAATGGTTATATTACATACACACACCTATAGTTTTTTTAAATTATTTGATTTAGTTGTGATATCTTATACAATGTTATAAGAAATTTACTGTGGCATATAGGTATTTATGAAAAAATTACACAATTGAAAGATAAAAATATTTTGTGTCACTTCTAAAATTAATTGATCTATTAATTATGATATGTAACTGGAATTCTGAACTCTTACCAAGCATCTCTTGAAGGAAGAAGGTGGGTATGTTCTACTCATGTCCATGGTTTGTACATACCCACAGCAACTTCACATTCCTCTCCCCATTGACATTGTGTGATATTTGAAGCAAGTGTTGCATTTTCTTTCATTTATTCTTTTCTCTTTCATGGCATCCTATAAACCCATGAGAAAAGTGCAATCTTTAGCTTTTCCATGTTTCAAACAATTATGCAAGACAAGAGGCCTTGTTTCCTTAATCACTACATCTTTTCTCCTTTGACTATCTTGGCTCAAAGTGACTATCAGGATATTTGCATAATATCCTTTGCTTAATTTGGGAGAGTAGGTTATTGGTAAGAGGAGGAAGCTGTTTTCATTTATTTGTTGTTTGTTTTTTGTGGTAGTGGTGTTTTGGTACTATAGAAACCTATTTTAGTCTGCTTTTGACGAAGAAGGTTATTAGATGTAGAAAGTAATAAAAAATCATTGATTAAAAAAATCATTGATTAAGTAAATTTCTGAAAGGCACATAACAAATGAGGATTACTTGGTGAGAATCTCTTCTCTAACAACAAAGAAAGAATTTTGTATGTTATTCAGTGATCTCTGGAATTTCTATATGAGATTTTAAGCTGGCATATTCATCCCCATCCCTCTCCCCATACACACTCACATGGATACAATAGAAATTAGTACATTCAGGGGTGCTTGGGTGGCTCCGTTGGTTAAGCTTCTGCCTTGGGCTCAGGTCATGATCTCAGGGTCCTGGGATTGAGGCCCACATCAGGCTCCCTGCTCAGTGAGGAGCCTGGTTCTCCCTTTCTTTCTGCAGCTCTCCTTACTTGTGTACTCTCTCTCTCTCTCAAATAAATAAATAAAAATTTAAAAAAGAAATAAATATATTCAGCATAGATAAATACAGATTTAGTTTGGTTTAGTGGCAGTTTAGGCACTAAGCCCAACATTCCTTTTTTTTTCTTTTTCTCCCCCAAGGCTAGCTTAAAAATCAGTACAAGGAACAGTGCAGGCTCAATGTGAATGTTGGAATTTTGATTAATAGTTTTATGAAAGATAGGGCTTCAAATCCTTGTTTTGAGAAATTTGTCTTTGATTGAAACATGGCATTTTAACAAATGGTACACTCGATCAACTATTTTATGATATTTCTGGTGAGCTACTCTTAAGCCATCATTTATCTGTGTACTGCCAGAGCTGAAGTCTTCAATGAAAGCTTTCAATTTGTGCATCCTATTACCAGGAATGTATCCAGAAGTGACTTAATGGTTTATTTCTTAGCCCAAACAGCTAATTTTATTCCTTTGACTTTCACAAAAATGCCATTAATCTTTCAAGAATAAGGACTAAATATTCTGTTTCACCAATACCATCCCAGCTTTTAGTTAATTCAGGTATATGTATGTGTGTGTGTATACATTTGAATTTCAAAAATTGCTTATGGATAAATTAAGATGAACAAAGGAAATAGTGAAGACACCACATTACTTTGGGTTTTTGATAAATTCTTACATAATTTTTAAATTAGACATTCCAAATGGACTCAGAAGTTTTTAAATTGTTGTTAAGGTTTAGAAGATCCTTTCCTTAGAACTTTTGTACATAGTTTAATTAAGAATTTGATGAATGGTATGAATATTTGCCTCAGAAAAAAAAAATGCACATAAAGAATTTCAAGTTGTTGGGGCACCTGGGTGGCTCAGTGGGTTAAGCCTCTCCCTTCAGCTCAGATCATGATCTCAGGGTCCTGGGATCAAGGCCCGCTTGGGCTCTCTGCTCAGCAGGGGCCTGCTTCTTCCCCTGCCTCTCTACTTGTGATCTCTCTCTATTTGTCAAATAAATAAATAAAATCTTAAAAAAAAAAAAAGAATTTAAAGTTGTGGAATTCCTGAAGGTCATTCATGGGCCTTCTTAGAGTCTTCAATCCCAATATTATATCAGTTAGTATTTATTAAAGGCCTACCATTTTTAAGAAAGCTTGAAAGATTTAGTATACAAAAACAAATGAAATGACATACTCTTGGTATTAAATAAAGCATACCCTACTGAGAGAGCTACACACTTGAACAAACAACTGTATCAAAAAGATATATATATAGGGGGGGGAGAGAGAAAGAGAGAGAAGTAGCACATACTTACCCAGGACTATTTATATGCCAGATAACCTTATAACTTCTTTTATATGCCTATTCATCTAATCTTCAAGACCTTGTTAGTCAGGTGTTGCTATTCTCCTATTTTATAGATGAGGAAATTGGGACAGAATGATGATAAAATTTGCTTAAAAGAACATAAATGCTAAAGTGGCAGAACCAGGATTCAAAACCAGGTAGTGTGTTTCAAGAATTCATGCACTTAACCATCCTATTTGCTGCCTCTCATAAAAATATAACAGAAATGTAGAGTGACATGAGATGACAAGGGGAAAGATCAACCAATGTTGATGGTAATCTAGGAAAAGTCTATGATGAGCACATCAGCTTGAGTTTGGCATTGAAGAAGGAGTAAAAATGATATATAGCACCTAGTTTGGGATATTTTCTCCTTTTAAAAAAGTGATTTACCATGCTAACTTTATCATTAATAAAGTTGTATGTCTCCTGATGAAAGAGTAAAACATAATAATAATTGATTTATTCATGAACAAGAAATCCCAAATAGATGAAACATTCCTTAGACCTAGCAAAGCTGCAAAACCATTTTACTGAGGTTAAACTGTTATTAGAATCATGGCTAGCTCTTAAAAATAGTCCCATAACAATAAATCCCAAATGTTGTATATCTATGAGGTAAAATTATCCTGTTAATCACATATAGCTGGGTTTATAATTGTGTTACTTCTCAAACAGTTGGCAAAGGGCACTGCAAATTAAGTTGTTGAAATCCATTATAATGGGTGAAATAAAAGCCAGTGGGTAAGAAAGAACATATTTCCTAAAAGGGAACATTTTGCTCATTTCTTACTTTTAAAAAATGGGTCATAAAAATATTATAGGTGGATTATGGAATGTTGTTATTGGAATGTGACATGTTACGTAGTGCCGTCATTAGTAGATGCCTGCTTTTGCCAACCTCCCATCTCATTCCTTTCTCCATAACAATCCCCACACCCCCAACAACCCTGCCTGATCCTCTATGGAGATGATCCTGTTTGGGACTGGAACAGTAACTCTTACACACAAGAGAATCAATATACCCTGTGGCCAGAGGAGCTACCTATTGAAAGAGTTGTTTTCCCCCACCAGATTAATGACTTCTCTAGGACAGGTACAACACCTTCTCCATTTGCATAATCTCAGAATTTAACACTGTTAATGAATATTTGTCAAAAGAATTAATGACTAAAAGGGAGCAAAGATGAACAGATGAAGGCCATCACAACTTGACTACAAGGAGGAATCACTCAGGGATCCAAATTCGTAAAATAAAGCAATGAACACCCACAAGTTAGACAGAAAGGAAATGTGGCTGGATGTGTTGTATACACATAGATGTATACCTTACAATGTATTCTAAATTTTTTTCTGGCAAGTGCTGATAGTATGACAAAATCTCTATTTTCTAAAAGCCAGATGCTTGTTTAACTTTAAAGCTAATGTTCAGCACGGTCACACTAAAATATGTGTACTACTATTAATTGTATTACTAGCATTATACTAGAATTAAAACTCTCTACCTACTGGTGTTTGGAAATGTCATTGGCCTCTCCTCCTCTCTTCACTTCTCATCCTGCCATTCCTCCCTAGAGCCCTATTAAATATGAGTTTTCCAAGTTCTTTTTTGTGACTTTTTATGGTCTGAAAGTAAGTAATCTGATTGGTGATGAAAATTCAGAACAACATAGCCCAAATACCTTGGGAATCAGAGCTCTGCCAAGCACTTAGGAACTAAGAAAAATATACTCTCTTGCACATGTGGAATGCTGAGGGGAAACTGTGCAGCTCACTGTGTTAGAACAACAGTGCCAGAATATCCAGTGGTGACATGCGTAAAGACATGACCTCGCTGGAGCTCCAGTGATTTAGAAATGAAACTTTAGACTGCCCTGTGAAAGTTGAAGATGCTGTTTCTTTAGGAAAGAATGGAAATTGTGCAGACTTTAGGTAAAGACAGCAAACTCATTGATAACACTGCCATGGTTAAGTGTTCCTACTGAAAACTTCTATCAGCACTCTGGCTCTAAGGAGTTGATTCTGGAAGCCAAGAATAGTGAAATGCCGACTAAGAACCCAACTTCTCCAAACATTGATTAAACGGATTTTATTTTTCCTGTTGATGAGTGCTTGGATCTGGGAGTTCTTTGGAAAAGTGCAAACCCTGCTTTAAAGAAAACCTGTTGGCAAATAACAACAGAACAAGTTCACAGTTTTAAGTCTATTATGCAAAGAAAGAACAAACGCACATTCGGTAGGACCTAAAGTGCATATTCGCCCATTTTCCTTTCTGATATATGCAACGTCCACATTTTCCATTGGGTACAATCGAAACGGATCTTTAAACTCGTGATTGCTAGGCACTGCATGACTTTTCATATTATAGATCCATTCCAATATGAACCCTTTAGAATGCTAAAACTGGAGAGTTGGACTAAAGTATTTTGAAGATAAGTTTAAGTTCAGGGACAGAGGAGTAAAAAGCTTTTCATTCACTTTAAGCTAATCAGGAAAATCAATTAACCAAAATTCCTCAGAGCAGTCTATATAAATCTGTAAATTTGAGTTTTACATTATTTGGATGGTTTGTGGCTTGTCCCTGATAGTACTTCCTGAACAATGTTCAAGTCTTGAATAGAATTCACTCATTGAGGCCTATTGTGTCTGGCATTTTTGAGGTTCTTAAAATCACAATCCTTGATTGTGAGGGGGGGGTTTCTAGACCATGGGCTAAGCGCATTTATTTTCATTAATTTCAAGTATATATGTGTTAAGACTTAGAACACACAGAAAAAAATTCAGGAATGAATATATACCATGGAGGCTAATATATAAGCATTAGAAAATCTGATCTTAATTAGATTACTTATAAAAGTTATATCACAGTAAATCTATTAACATTATGATAATATTTTAATAATTTTATTTAGTATCTTAATTATTCCCCATTTTCTTCTCACTACAACTCTCTCACTTTTTTATGTATTTTTTTTGAGCTTATAAAAAAAGGTGTAACCAATCTTAGTCTTAGGTAAATATTTTGAAATGTTGAAAATCTAATTTAATAAAACATACTTTCCCACTCTTAAAAAGCATTATTTCTTTGCTTTTTAGATTACACATATGCATTAAGGTCAGATTGCCAACCCCTAAATACTGTTTTTTGTATTGTTGGTAATGGTAAATATTTTCCTATAATCCCTTTGAAATATTTTCCTCTGGAAGCCATAAACTGAAGAATACCAGCCCATTTGCTTGGCATTAACATGAGATTCTGTTCTCTTATTGGGGAAGTACAAGCTTTGGATTTCATTTACAAATGGCATATATGGACCACTTTCCCTGACATCTAATAAAATTTTCAAAGAGAGGATAATTTTAATAAACTGTGTCTTAAAACATTTGGATAAAATTGTAATCCTATAAAGAATAAATACTTTTTTTAATGTATAGCCAATATTTAACTAATGAAGTTGTATACAGTACAGCAGAATTTAATATAAAAAGAAATGTTAGTGATCATTTATTCTAGTTTCTTGTTCCAATTAACATACTTCAAAAAATAACTCTAGAAACTTCAAGAACAAAAAATTGCTAACACAGTTTCAGCAATTTTTCTTTGTGATTAAGAAAGATATTATTTTTTAACACATTATTACTTTAGGAAAACCAGAGAAAAAAGTTTTATTTGTTTTTGAAATGTTGGGATTATAAGAAAATATTTACCATTACCAACAATACAAAAAACAGTATTTAGGGGTTGGCAATCTGACCTTAATGCATATGTGTAATCTAAAAAGCAAAGAAATAATGCTTTTTAAGAGTGGGAAAGTATGTTTTATTAAATTAGATTTTCAACATTTCAAAAACAAATAAAAAATTAATAACTGTTTTCAAAGCATCCATTATTAAATATATTAAATAATAAAGTTGTGTTTTTCCTTTCTACCTTTTTCTTTAGATACCTATTTTTATCCTATAAATTAAGATCCTATAGATAATTTTGTTTTCTGATTTTCTTTCACTAAATTTGGAGTATGAAATTTCCAAATCACTAAATATTTTTTGAAAAATGATTTAATGGCTATATAGTTTTATGATAATTAATATTACAACTAGAATGTCAAAGAGGTTTGAGCTGGGGTTTTACATTAATTTTAGAGCAATAAATTAGGAAGGTATTAATGGCATATATGTATACACATAAATATATGTTAGAACACATACATATATATATGTAAATATATACACACATATGACTTTGCTTCATAACTCTTCCAATCATGACTTTAGTACTTTTATACTTCAGTCTTCTCAGTGCATTTCTCAAAGGCTATTTCCTGGAATAATCCTTAAAAATTGCCTTTTATATATCTACTTTAAATCTTTCTGGTAACTTTTCCTTTCACAACAAACATACCAAAGTATTATCTCCAGTTAAACAATAGTAATTAATTTAATATACTCATTATATCATAATATCCAATGACTAGATAACTCTAGCTTTAGAAATAACCTTGGAGATAAATATAGAAAGAAAAACAAACAAGCATTATGTACTAAGATTTATCAGAATGTTGAAGATTCCCCTGAACCGTTGGTTTGGTTGTGTGTCTTTGGGAGATACATTTTAATTCAACAAAGCAGGTGATCTGATAATAGTGACTAATGTGAAAATGAGATCATAAAGCCCGATTTCTAAGATCTTATAGAAATAATTTGTGGGTGATTGGAAGTTCAAAGCCACTCTTGAATCTGGAGGTATTAAGCAGTTTATTAAACAGCTATTAAAGTACTTCTAAAACTTTAAGAAATAAAGATACTTTTCTATAAATCTGGTTTGGTATTAAGGCTAATGTTATGTATCCATGTTACCTCGTGGCATATTGAGGTCAATTCCCAGTTATCTATCCAAAATGGTAATGCAGTGTATCAAACTCATTTTTCTTTCTGTTCTGACTACTCTCTCTGATAATAGGGGTAGTTTATAAAAGAGCCATAGTCACCCATAGTGCCTTAGAGAAAAAGATATATTCAAAATCAATGAAAACCTCAAATCACTCAAAAGTATCATTTTAGCTAGTTTTTTCAACATCTTCTTGTACATCATCCTTTACCAGTTCTGCTAAAAGTAGAAACATTGATTGATGCATTTTATCTTCTTCTTCCTCCACTGCTGCCCTCCAGCAGATTCAAGAGAAAGAAATGCCCTAGAGTCAGGTTGCTTGAGGGAATGAAGTCAAGGGCTGGAATTATATTCACAAACAAGATAATTGATCTCGGAAGTATTGAAATTTGACTGCACAGGAGAAATAGAGCAGATAAATGATAAATGTTACAGTTTGTAAATCAGATAATTTAAAATATTGACGGGAAGAGGCACACTATATGATGGTACACATAATGAACCTTGGAACCATGACTTGGTTGATACCTGGTTTTGTTTTTTAATGGAATGGAGATACCAAAAATTCCAAAGTTATAGCAACCTTGATGGCTCATTTTGGAAATTTTGATTTCCAAATAGATGCAGATTAAAAGCAGAGAAGATTGATTGTCTCATGTGCCTACAAGTCTCTGACACACATAACAAAAGTACACGTAAGAGTGAGAGTTGAGAACTCAATGTGTGCACCATGCCATGAGTAAATCCTCCTCTAAACGCACATTTTGCCTGTTGGTACTGATCAAGGCTGCAGTTGAAGCCACAGTGAAATGATTCACACTGGTCATTAACAAGGCCATTGCCAGCCATTTTATAAAGAGTCAGCTTCACTGTGGCCTGGTTTACAAAATTCTCTTTTTAGCGTCCTGAAAAAAAATCTGAATTTCTTATTTTCTTCCTTGTCTTGTCTTCTGAGAAGACATATTGTCAACTCTAGAGAGGAGTGAATGACCAAAATTTCTTATAAAAGTTAAATTGAAGATCAAGGGGTCCAAATGACAAAATTTTCCTCCTTAGAGAAGATACATGTGCTTCAAAATGCTTGAGTAAGGAAACAGAATGGCTCTGTGTTTTTCAAAGAGGTGAAAGAAGTCAATATAGGTAGGTACACTTCAAAGAATTTCTTAGTCCACGTCCACTAAACAGATATTCATGGTGCCAAAAACTGGGTGCTCATTTGCAGTCCTCAAAAATATGCAGTAGAATAAAGCAAGAAGAACAAAATTGCCCATTTTTGTAAGGACCTGCTTTGTGCACAAATTTATACTAGGTGCTTTGCAAAAAACAAAACAAAACAAAAAACGGTAGAGGAAAGAATGAAGATAAATACACAGACCTCTGATTATGGCCTTTGAGCAGATCTACTGTAATTGGAGAATTGAATATGCATGTGATTGTGTAAGCAAAACAGATTAAGTTGATTAATAAGGAGTACTAATATATTATAATGATATGTTAGTACTCTGCTTTTTATTAGTCTCCTGCTTTATCTGTTCTGTTTAAAGTAACAATGTAGTATAGTGGAAAGAATGTTACTTTGTGTTTTCCTTTTCTGGCTTTGTTACCAACATATAGCCTGACCATGGGACACTTGCTTAATAGCTACCATTGATTTGTGGCCTGGGTGATTTACATACAGTGTTTCATTTGATCCTCACACCTACCCTGTGATGTCCATAGCATCTTGACAATACAGGTGACAGTCTAGTTTTCAGGGAGAGCCTCGCTTTATCCCCATTGTCTCAGCATACTTATTTGCATCCTCTTTTTACCCTCAAGAGTGTCCTTGTTTGGATGATATATTGAATTGATGTGATGAGAAATGTGATAGACATAATTGAGCAAGTAGTGAAGGCAGATTTGATCCAAGGCTGTTGATGGCCAAAGCCCATACACATAATTCTATCTTTTCTCTAGTTAAATTGTTTCACTGCTTCTTTGTGTATAAATAAAATTAAGCCATTAAAGTAAATGATCTCCAGGATTCCTTCCATCTCTAAATTCTAAGACTCTAACTTACAAAGAGACAAATGTGTGGGCTCATGATCCTGGGATGAAAACTTTAAACCAGGGTTAAGAAACAGAATTGGGAAATAATGAAGGAAAGAAGGGGAGACAGAATGAAAGATTTAACACATTATTCAATTTATAATAGAAGTATAGCTCTGAATGGTTAAAAAGTCAGCCTCTCTTAACAATTTGCCTGGCAAACAGATAGCCCTTGACATAAATTAAGGGAAGCTGTATTTCCCCATATCTTCTGTGTCTAGAGCATGAAAAGATCTGACATCTTGGTCCTTATATTTTGAAAACAAAAACAAAAACAAACAAACTAGTGGTAGTTTGCATTTACTTAAATTCTACTTCATAATATAGTGAAATCTTCATTAAAGCTCTTTATTTTGCAAAGTATAATATTACTTATAGAAAATTGTTTGGCTCTCCTTTGATTTTAAGGTGCACTTCAGTCTCCCCAGATGATTCTATTTTCCTGGGGAAAGTTGATGCATTCCTGCCAGCTTTGACTTCTCATGTTCCTTTCTTCAACCTCATCTTATTGGATGCTTGCCATCAATATTAAATTGTCTTAATCCCAATTTTTCCACCTATTGCTGCTTTTGCAGTTGGCGCTGATTCTTACGCCCCTTGAAAGGTACTTGTGTGGCAAAAGACTGAAAAAAAAATTGGCAGTTGCTGTCAGGGTTAATGTAGAAAAATAAATCTCTTATATTGCCAGTTTGGATTTACTTTTCATTTTTAATGGCCCCAACAGCTGTTAGAGGAATCCTCCACTTCCTGCACACTTCCATTTTTACAGCTGGTACTGCTTGACTGGTTCTTGACTTTGGGGGAGCCGTTCCTGGGTGTTTATACAGTGATTTACAGTCACCCGCTCACGATAGACTCTGACCATCCTTTAGCTTTCTTCCACAATTTTCCCTGAAATTGGATGATGTCACAGTCACCCCACCTTTTACCAGTTTTAGCCAGGCCAGTGTTTCCTGACAATTGATTCTTTTCTCATTGTCCAATCGTTCATGCCATGTTTTAAAAAGTTTGGACGGTTAGTTAAAAAAAAAAAAAATTAAAAGGAAGAGATACAAATGAGAGTTGATTTTCAATTTAGCAAAATAAGCAATCCATCCTTTATGGTACCTTTCTTGGTATCTTTTCCTTACTTTTTTTGAAAGTACTCCTGACCGTTTGCATTTGGATGCTTCACTTCCTTAGAACTCTTTCCCCTCCCCTCTCCTCCCCTCTATTCCCCTCCTCTCCTCTCCTCTCCTCTCTTCTCTTCTCCTCTGAGAGATTATCCCCAGGGGCACTAGTTTCACCATCTGTATTAGTTTCCCAGGGCTGCTGAAACAAAGTAGCACAAACTGGTGCCTTAAAACAACAGCAGCTTAATGAAGCACAGTTCTGGAGGCTAGAAGTTAGAAAACAAGGGGTCACTGGGGCCCTGGTCCCTTTGAAAACTGAAGGAATCCTTCTTTGCCTCTTCTGGTTTCTATTGGATTGCTAAGAGTCTGACATCCCTTAACTCCCAGCTCCGTATCTCAAACCTCTGCCTTCATTGTCACGTGACACTGTCCCTGTGGGTCCTACATAGTGTTTTCTCTTTGTGTCTGTTTCTGTGTCCAAATTTCCACTTTTGATAAGGATATCAGTCATAGTGGATCAGGACCTGCCCTAACAACCTCCTTTTAACTCAATTACCTTTATAAAGATTCTTCTCCCAAATAACGTCACATTCTGAGGTACGAGGGATTGTTATTTCAACATATCTGGGGAGAGGGCAACTCATTCAATTCATAACACTAGCTAAGAACAGAATTCTCCTCATGCTCGTTTGCAAAGGAAATATTGACGTCTTTCAGAAATTGGGAGGAGTCCAGGGAGCATCAAGTTCTACTCGTGGCTGCTGTCTTGTCTGTGGCTGCTCAGTTACTCTCTCTCGGTTTGAGGGTTTCTATAGAAAAGACAGAGTCAGACGCAAGACGCTGACCGAAAGCATTCGCTTAAGTCTTCAGTTCTGATTATAACCAGTATAAGTAATTTTCTAATGTACTATATAAAATTTGTTTGGTAAACATCCTAAAGTGAGAAAAGAAAAACTAAGCTATCCAGCATTGTGAAAAAATATCACCAAGGATCGGTAACTCCAGCCGTGGTTTAATTTTCCTTCCTTCAAGTATTACCTGTATTTGTATCAAGGCTGCAGATGATACCAAAGAAGCTTATCAGCCCACAATTTACTTCCTTGTTCCAGTAATCAATAAAGTTTTTTAAAAAACATTTTGAATGATGCTAGGGAGAGAAAAAAGAACACATTTAAAATAGATAAAGACTTTTTGAGCCAGAATTATTAGAATACTTGCCTAAGAAGCCCTCACAGTTTTCTTCTGAAGACAAATAATTTATGATTGTCATTGCTACCTCTATTAACTTTTTAAAAATTTTCTTATGGAAAATTGAAGAAAATAAAATGTTTTACTCAAGCAGGTATTTTGGCTCATTTACATTGCAGTAATCTGGCAATGTTTTTATTTGAATGCATCTTTAATTAAAAACTATAGATAGCCTTCAGCAGAAAAAGTATCCTTGAGGTCAGTAATAAAATTAAAATGTTTTAGTGTCAGAAAAGAATTATATTTGGAAATCTTCTATTCTAATAATACAACTATAACCCTATGGCAGATCCAAACCATCTCTCACAGAAGTGCTCTTTAAAAAGGAATTATGCAGTTCTAAAGCAATTCTCCAGTGTGTTGATTTGATTTAAAGGGGGGAAAAAGTTGATTCAGGAAACTATAGAAAAAAAAAAAAAAAACACAAAAGGTTAAGCCAGTTGTTCAGACAAAACCAGTAATTATGTGTCTAAATTATTTTGCTTACCAATTCATTTGCTTTGACATCACACAGACCTAGTCTTATTTGCATATGGTAGCTGCTATAAGACCACAAGGTATATTGCACACTGAGTTACTGAACAAGTTACAGTGGACAAATCTGATGAAATCGGGATTCTAGGGGCAGGCTGTACAAGACTGTGTCTTGGAGTGAATGATGAAGTCTTTATAGCAGCTTTAAAGAAAGGAAAAGTATGGAGAGGAAACTGAAACTCACGGCCACCTGCGTGCTCTTCTGGAGTCACCCAGGAAGGTTCTTGCTGTCCCCATGTGGCAAGAGAAAGGTCATCATTAGGATCCCTGAGGTAATTCAACCTTGCAGATGACTATGTTTCCACTTGGAAATAGTTGCACAGTATGTAAGTGAAAAATAGTCTACGAATTTTATTTTAGAATTTTATTTTAAAAATTTCAGGACATTTAAACACACAGGTTTTGATTTTTTTTTTTTTTTCTCTTCGTTGATTTTTCATGGAGTTGATGGAGATAAAAAGATCAGCCTGGCAGCTTGCTGGCATGGAACTGGAGTGTTTAGGGTTTGTTTTGCCTTTTTGCAAGATTGGTCCACAAGAACTTTAAAAGGAGAAAAAGACGATGCAAATTAAATACGTTAGAAACGTATGTCCCATCTGTTTTTATTTCATTTTTAGAATAAGGTTTTCATACCTTCTTTTATTTTTATATTCTATGATACCACACTATAATGTTGGCCACCTCAGAGACAAACTAAATTAGCTATCCTGACCATATGGAAAGGAAAAGCTTTACCAGCTAAGGAAACAAATTTAACTCAGGCAAAAAGGCCTATGTGTTTTAGAGTTAAAAAAAAAAAAAATGCTGCTAACTACATAGTAGGGGAATATAACCCACCTGCATAAGTAAAATTCGAAAAAGAGTTTGGGTATTCCAAAATAGCTGCCTCTTTTCCTGGCGTCATTCAGGAATCACCCATATTTGAAGCATACTTCTGTTGTACACTATCATCTGGATTTATTTGTAAGTAAGCATAATGGAAGGCATGGAAGTCCCTTGAAAGGTCTACTGCTCCTTCCCTCAGTTGCCTCCAAACAGAATTAAAACTAACCTATCTGGATGAACCTTATCCCATTATTTAAAAAAAAAAAAAAAAAAAAAAAAAAAAAAAGTGAAAGAAAGAAAGAAAAGAAAAGAGCTTCAAAACATTTCAGAGAAGAAAACTTTTCCCCTAATGTCCACTCCATAGACAATTGAATAAGGAGATGTGGTTTTATAGAAAAAAGAGATTTTTTTATTTCATTCTACAAATGCCAATATTGTAAGGCATTTGATAGAAGCTCTAGGCTACCATTTTATTTTACTTGGAGAGAAGCTTCTCATAATTCACTATGTAAAACTGATGGTTGCTTCAGAAATCTCCCAATCTGAGGTTTTCATATAAACCACAGTGAGGGAACAGAGCTCATAGAGGTCAAGCATGTGTTTTCTAACCACACAGAGAAGAGGAGTTCTGTCCCGATCCAAGGCTATTTCAGATTGACATGTGTGGTTATTTACAATGATTGAGGGCATCAGGATTTATGCACAACCTATGAAGAGAAGATAAATAGATTGGTGGAGAAGATTCAGCTAAAAAAAAAAAAAAAAAAGCATCAACCAAAATGTTTGCTGTCACCTAACTGTAACTTAGCATGGTTGAGCTAAGGCCACTCAACTTTTAGAGTACTGAAGTTAGAATTCACTTTATTTTATCCAAATAATAGCTAAACTTATAAGTGAAGGCATATGTGTTGAGTTTTTCTATGGACATTGAAATGGCTTTTGGGGGGGGGCACTTCTACTGGAAGGCATTTCACTAAAATGCACACTGATTACTAAAATTACCTGAATGTATTCAAGATGTGTCTCCGTGTTTTTTCTGTACTAAAGGAGGTGGAATTTCAGTAATAGTTCCCTTTCTCAAATCATGGGACACTCAGTGTAACCATTATCAAGCCTGTAAGATAACTTTCTGACTCTCAGACACCAAACGTATAGAATAGTTTTGAAGTGCCCTGTATTTCTCCTAAACCTAAGCCACTTAATTTGCACCAGATAAAATAGACTAATTAATCAAGCAAAAGTAATTTTGGTTTGGAAGACGTCTTTAGGCACACACTGATATAGCCTTTTTAGGTTTTCTCCAATCAATGTTTGTATTAATGGTAAGAGTCCAGAGGAGATGGAAGCTTAAGCACCAGGCTGAGACCATCTCAGTCTCAGCGGCCATCTTTGACAGTGGAACATAGTGTTAATGCTCTGAACTACATAAATAAATACTTCCTCTCTATTGTTTCTTGGGACTTCTTAATGTTCATATTCAACTCTAATCATTGTCATGGTCTTGTTTATGGCCAAGCATAAAAAATGAATGGTTTCCTTACAACATACATGATGTAATTCACATTATCGATGAGGAGAGGAAATGCAGATGAATTCCTCTTGAGGTGTATTACAAGCTGAAACCACTCAGCCACCAACACAGAGTGGGATATTATTAAGTAGACCAAAAATGGCCGTAGGTTTTTTGAAGGAAGAGAATTGTTAAAAATCTAAATAGATATGGCTGAGTGTGCTATGTGTATTCACTCTGACCCAGAAGAACATGCGGATGTCAATAAGTGGTTTTTCTCTTTGTTTGTTTGTTTTTAAACTTAGAGTTTGTTCTGCAGTTGAGGAATGAACTTTTTGTAAAACCTATAGGGAAAAAAAAAAGCACAATTGTCTTGGGTTAGAAGGAAGAAAAAAAAAATCAATGCCTACTGATGACCCATGTTCAAGAAGTTCTCTTATAAAAAAAATAGACTTTTCTTCAGGTAACAAAAAAGTGAAATATGTAGAAGGAATAGACTGGGGTTGATCCTTTGTACTGTTTTTCTTTCCCCATGTGCCCAAAAAGGGTAATCGGGAAACAAACAAACCAAAATATTATGGAAAGACACCTTGTGCATACATTTATCTCTGTTCTAAATGGCCAAGTCATCTTATAATTTTGCACAGAGCTTATCTATTCCAGAACACAAGTCCATACATAACAATCTCATTACCTTGTCATATAATACAATATTTAATCAGAAATAATTATAAAACATTAATCAACAGGAAAAGATGAGTTTCAGAAGAAACAACGTAAGAATTACACATTTCTTTTTGCAATAGAGGAATTTCACTGACTTAATTAAGGTAATTTAGGAACACCTATGAATTTTGAGTGAACATAATTTTTACTTAAATGTTCTTAACAACTGCTAACAGGTAGCAAAGGTTGTTGAAGAATTAAACAGGATGTAAGAGTCCAATTCAGGAATTTCCTTAACATTTGTCATCAGATCTTATCTTTGATGACTTTATACTTAAAAAGAATAGTGACTCAATTTCAAGAATGTTGATAATATGAATGCCAATTATTGAACACCCACTATGGGCCACGTCCATGCTTTTTGCATTTATTAATTCACAGAATTCATAAAATATGTTGATGTTTTGTTATCATTGGCATTTTAGATGAAAAAACTATCACACATTTTAGATGAAAAAAACTAACACATATGAGCCTAAGCTCATATATAGCTAGTGCCTCACTAATGACCAGGTGCAAAGCAGGCACAACACTAGGCCATTAATAAAAAAGAATAGAGCAAAATATTAAATGTTTCCAAAGTAGGAAAAATTAAAAACACCCTAGTAATACTTATTATAAAAGTGAGAGAAAAATGTTGAATTCTTAAGTGTCATCCAATTTTTTTGCCTCTAGCCTTATCATGGGGTGTGAGAATATACACATTGTCAGGTGGGATGTTATTGAGTAGACAAGAAAACAGCCATGGGATTTTCTAAGAACGAGGATAAACACACACACACAAGTACACAATAATAAATAGATATTCAGAAAATCTCTTCAACAGCCTCACTTAGACGCTTCAAAGATTAGCTTACCCTTTTCTTTCTAAAATGTACTGTAGTCTACACTAAGCTCAATGCTCACAGCTAATATTCCACTTTCTGGTATGTCTGAACTATTTTGTGCCTCTCAGTTGAGTGGAGTGCTTATAAAGGAACGTTTTCATTTTTTCCCTCCAAACTAGTTATATCATTTTTATGTATAGAAATACATGATTTAATTCAATAGAAGTATATGATTTAATTCACTATTACATGAACTGATGACATAAGAATGTTCAAAGAAAGGAAGCTATTGTTTGTATGAACACCAAAGGTGAATGCTTTGGAAAGACTTGATAAATGAGTTGCTGAAAGAAATTACTCCAAATTAGGTATGGGCAAGACAACAGTGACAAGTTGAAAAAGAAAATCTTAAAGAAACCCCAAAACACAGAAGGATTCTACACTTCGTTTATTTTGTGTGTATCATAGAATTTGCACTCTACTCCAAAGAAATAAAAAATAGAAATTCTAAATGTATTACAAAGAGATTTATGGAAGAGATAGAGCAAATTTTGATATTCAGACAAGGAAAAGCTTTGACTCTATATGAAATACGTGTTTTTTAAAATTTAATTTAGGTAGGTGATATGTATGTATAATTCTATAATAATTCCTCACAACTTTTAGAATTAAGTATCAGTCCTAATTGCTACAGATAAGAGTATTTTTAAATGATGATTAGATCTAAATTTGATACTTATTTTGTTAATTTATAATTTAATTCTATGTTAAATGTAGATTAAGAAAATTCAAATTTTTTACAAAATTCATTTGGAATTTTTTAAAGGTTTAATTTGATTATGTTATAATGAACTACAGACATCTGCATGAATGCTTTTAAACCTCTATTTTATTGCATACCAAATGGAGAATTCACCTTTTTAAATCAAATTAATTTTTTTTTTTTTTTTTTTTACATTTGGTAAACTATTAGTTTAGAGAGAGAATCAGTCTAGGTAGTCCTTTACAAGTATCTAAGTAGATTGAAACATTTTCCCATATGTCTCACTCATTTCAGTTTTTAAAAGGAACATGTTGAAATTTGTATTTTCCTGCTTTTATTTTTAAAGGCATCACTTGTTTTTGCAAATTGTGTTCAGTATATGTTTTCGAAACACAAAAATGGCACAATTCTGCATCTCGTGTCTTTACTAATAAGCCCAGGTCTGCACCAGATGGGCAGGTGAAAATGTGATTATGAGGTGTGCGGAGATGGTCCCATCTCTGTAATACACGCCTCTCCAGGTTACTTGTGCGTCTGTTCTGTTCATGAATTCACTTTATGCCTATCCTTAGGGGTACTTGGAGAAGCAATCTCATACCACAAAAGGTCTAGAAGAGGAAAAGTTCTCTCCTTTAACACAATCACTATAAGCGGTTCTCCTTGTTTCGTAACAATCAAATAGAAAGATGTCAACATTTTTCCCTGGCAGATTGAGAAGTTTGATGTTGAAATATTGGACTCTGTGTGTGTGTAGAGCAAAATTAGGTAAGTTTGCTATTTAGTAAGTAGATGCAAATTGAGTCATCGGCTTACTGCATCATTTTGGGGCGAATAACACATGGGGCAGACAAAACGAAACCCCATCCAGGTGGTTGAATTCCCTGCATATTCATTTGGGTTGAAACTTTCAAATGTCAGGTGCCTGGAGAACTCATTTAATGAAAGGGTTATTTCTGCCAACCAGTTAGTAGTCGATATTTTTTTTCACCAGAAGTTGTGAAATATTATTTATGTATGTAGAAGACAGGGGCTTCCTGCCGTTGTTGTTTACTTGTGGGTTTGGGCAAGTTTCCTCCTTTCCAGAAAGCAAGTTTTCTATAAAAGCAACTTTGCAACAGCCTTACTCCTTTTGTTTGGTACCCCAGGCAAAGAGCTTTTCATGGCATTGAAATCATTTTCATTTAAAAACAGGGAGCTCAGATGAACCAGTTCTTTATTGAAAATATAAAAAAAAGAGAGAGAGAGAGGGAGAGAGAGGCAGTAAGGTATCCTTGGTTAACTTTTTAGTTATTTAAAAGTAGCTTGTTGAAGATTGAATATTTCTATGTTTCACTAGAGCCTTTAAATATAAAAGAGATATGAGACTATATCTGACACCATCAGGCATATTATATTAAAATTTATGAACAACTTCATCAAAAACCACTTTCCCTCTCCTGCATAGAGACAGATTTGTTCTGACATAAACGTTACATGGCTGGTTGCAGCCTCAGATTAATGCGAAGACCCTGGCGATTCCTTTTAGACGTTATTTTATGAAATAATACCTGTCAGCTGCTGCCTGATCCTAGAAAAGGGGGCAGGTTTTCCAGGTCATCTTGCCATCTGTCAGCTAAAGCTCATCTGTCCCTCCACATTACCACCTGATCTGTGCTAACAGGCCTCACAGGGAGGCCTGCTTCATTGGCCCAGTGGGAACCCGGGAAAGAGACTGTGTGAGGACATCACCTGTGATGCTGAGATTTAATTATCGCTGAAGTGATGAAGATGTGCACGCAGATTGAAATGCTTTTGAATAAATTCATGGAGCAGGATATGCTGTGCCCCCTCTCTCCGCCCCCCTCCCTTCACTTCTCCCTCTTTACCCCCAGCCCTCAGCCTAGTATGCTCACTGGTTCCAACAAAAGCTTTCTGATTCACCCTCAGATAGATATTTGCAAGTACAGCCTTGGAAACACACACACACGCACATGCACACACAGACACGCACACGGACACACACTCACACACAGACATCGGGCATACATACACAAGCACCCTAAATAGGCCTGCTGAAGTAACCTACAGGGAAGGAACAAACCATGGAGTCAGGAGAAAACGTGCCTCAGCCTTTTGCAGCAAACCTCGATTATTTTCTGCCAAAGTTCCGTGTTATCAAATTTTAAAGCTGTATTGATTGTTGCTGGCTTGAAAATCAGATTTCATTGTGGGGCCGGCTTTTTACCTACGGTTTTACTCCGCCTGTGGTAACACCAGTACAGAGTTACCTGGGGTCCCCTGTGGAGAGTTAATGCGAGGGTTCACAGTGGAGGTGCAAGTGTGGTAGAACACAAAAGGTAAAGAAGGGCACAGAAAGCCCCCGGAAGCCCCTGGGACTGTGGGCTCCCTCACGCTCCTGGAATCAATACCCTGCACAAAAGTTATTACAGGTCCGGGCCTTTTTGCCGTCAAAGCTGCTTAGGCCGTATGTGGCATTAATTCCCTCCTGTACAAAAATGTACTTGATAATCACCTGGCTGAAGAAAGGATTTAGGGCTAGAACAGCAGATTTCCTCACAGATTACAGAATAAAACCTAGTTTCTTGGGATAAATCAGGATAATTAACTGTAGTGAAATACGTTACTTTCATTGGTTCATGCCCGTGTGATACCTTTGTTAGACGCCACCACAGAGAAACAGTAATGCCATTATGTGAGGCGAGATCTGATCTCTACCCTGTTCTAAAACGTGCTATGCTGTACAATACAGATTTTTATTTTCTTGGTTTTGGGAAACCTGCCTTCGGTCTGGAGGCCAATTATTAAGCAAGCACTTAACTCAATTGACTTCTAATTATAAAGTTACAAAAGCAAATGGTACACTACAACTAATCCCCATTCTTACCACCTTGTGAGCACAACCCCATGGCCCTGATCCACTCTTGACCACAAGGTTGTCAGAGGTTTACAGAATTTCCTGCCCACCATCACTTTAAGGATAGGAGACCCCTCTCCCCGAGAAAGAAGGTTTGAAACAGCCAAAAAAGACCCAAGGGTTTTCCAGCACAACAGTAAACTGAAATTGTATATTTTCTTTTTCTTTTTTAAGGGAAATCATGAGCAAACATTGCCTTAATTCACATTTCAAAAATAATTACTAAAGATTCAAGACATTTATCATGTTGTCATTGGAACCTGGGAAAGGTTATTCTTGTGGTACTTCAGGTCACAAACAAGAATGTATTATTAGAAACTAACACACAGGCTATCCAAGAGATTCCTGGGGGAAAAAATAGAGGTCCACTGGTTTTGAAGAAAGGTGACAGGAATAAATTAGGTAACAGGGGCCCGTAGAAACTTATCAGGCTCTCAGTGGTCAGTTTCCAAAGTAACTTCTATCCATTATGGGGAAATCACTGATAGTTGCTCTTGTATTTTTCCAAATACTACTATTTTTATTCTCTGAGATGAAGCTTTCGTTTTCCAATAATTCCAAAGAAAATTTAAAAAATACAGAATATAAATATGGAAACTTAAAAAACTGGAATATTATCCTGTCAAGTCTTTTGCCAGCTGGTCCACATCTTCAACCTTTTTTTTAAATTTTCAAACACATATATATTGCAATTGTAATTCCGGAAGAAGTATTGTATACTTTGTCAATCAATGTATTATTGGTAGGTTTACAACATTAAACATTCTATTGAGTGTTACGTCCCACCCGTATCATGTGAACTTTCACTCAGAAGGGCAAGTTTAAATAATGAGTGTATCCCTTCAATATATACCCTTTTGTTCATGGTCACACTTGCACATATACTCTACTTACAGAAGACAAATGAAATTTATTTTGGATAGTTTTGGATGAACGTGGTTGTTTCAGCAGCTTGAGGTAATGCTATGAAATCAGCAAGTGGAATAGAGATGGATGAGGTTTTAAAGAAGCACAAATAGAAAACTAATGAACCTGCTGAGAGTTTCTTGTTGTTTTGGCTTTCGGAGGTATAGGACAATTTCCGTACAGCATGTGTGGCTCCTTGACGTGATTTTGACCTCTGAGTGACTGGTCTAGTTTTCAACAAAAGTCATCATTTGAGAATTGTCAGTATTCAGTGAGAAAAATGTCATATTCTGAAGCTAACTCATTGAAGATGCATGTCCCAAGATAGAAATCTTGACAGATAAAGTGCTTAAAATCTCATAGTCAAACTTAAAAATATAGGGAATGTGTTAAATATATATAAATTTGAGATGAATATGAAAAAAAGGGTTTTTTTTCAGACACATCTTAGCTTTTTTCTCCCTTTTCTACCAAATAAATTATAACATTTATATACTTACTTCCAAAAAGATTATTTAATATATGTTTCATTCTAAAGGTCTCTGTTCCTGTTTTCAGTTTTGGATTTCTGAAATTAAAAAAAAATTTTCAAAAGTGACGCCTAGACAGCCCAAAAGACCTAGACAGCCAAAGTTAGTCTCTCTTCTGCTTTGCCTAGATTATAAGATTTAGATTATTTTCAAATTTTATAGTCCAGGTACTAACATTTTCAGTATTGCATTATATGCACTAAGAGCTAGGACTTATATCACCAATTGTGATTCATCCTCTAGGAAGGCATCATTATTAATATTACTAAGAAGAATGCAATTTATCCATAATTTATCTTTTGAGAAAACTCTCCAGATAATTTACAAGAAATCTTATGTTATTACTTAATTGGTACTTAAGAAATGCAAAGTGAAATTTGGGGGAAGCCATTAAGGGAGGTGTCTTTCACAGGACTGTCTTCCCGGTTGGAATGTAATTGAAACAGAAAGAAACACTTCAAATTGCTATTACCGTAAAGCCAGTCTGACTGGAGGAAGAACAATCCGCTGAATGTGTCCATGGAGCGAACCTTGTTTTGCAGTAACCTTTGCTGGCATCGGCATTCTTCTGTGCCAGAGGGTGAGACCCACCAATGTCACGTCAAACCTGTTTCTGTGGTTTAGGACACAGCAAAAATTAACACACGTTCTTCTAAAATCTTCACCCTTTGCTAAAACAAGGCTATTAATTGTTGATGCGTATATGCAGTGATCACTAAGTAAGCACACAGTACATACTATGACAACTTAATTAGAGCTTTTCAAATGGACTTCTTTGCTCATCCAATGTGACAAACACTTAACAACTTCCCTACAACTTCCAAGCTACAACCTCATTATCATTCCATATAAACTTACAGACTCTTCTAGATGAAAATAGCCATAAATATACTAGCCTATGAAGCTTGCAGAGATGTCCAAGGTGACAGCCAAAAGTAGAATACAAGTGATTCTCTTCTTTGTGGGCAAGCTGGAGAAAAAAATTAAGATTATAAAATACAAATCCTATACCTACAGTTGTGAACCCTGGGAAAATAGTGAAGACCATGGCCAGAATACCTGTGAAATATACAGTGTAAACATGGCTTCTGAGGGACCCCTATTAAATATCACAGCTGCCCTATATCTTCTGCAAGTCACCAACTTCAGATGCACTGTCTTCTATCTACTCAAAAGAGTAGAAACGGAAATATGGAAAGGGACTCCCAGGTAATGGCAGCCATGTCTCAGGAGCAGGCATCTTTTTTTTATTTTTTTTATTTTTTTTATTTAAAGACCTCCAAAGTATAATGAATCATCCAGTACACATTAATATGAATTTTATTTCACATTTTGAAATTGTTGTTATTATACTAAGAGACTGAGGAAGTCCCAGATCATTTGGTAAAATGTATTTTCAGAGAGAAATGAGGCAGCTTATTGGTCAGAAGTTTCTCCTTGCCACAAATTTTGAAAAGGAGTAGATAAGAGATTCCAAGACTCCATCTTATCATATCTTCAAGAAAAACTAAGTGTGAACATGTTCAAAAATTTTCAGGGAGGATAGAAGGAAGAAGTCAGAGAGGGATTGAGAACAAGAGAAAGAGATTGTTAGGCCGTGCCTGAAAGACGCTGTCTGTCTTGGTCCCCTACTAACTCCTGCAGTTTAGCAACAAAAACAAACATGAATAAGATAAACTTAAAACACCCGGAGTATACAATGTGAAGAATTTAATAATTTTTAGGTGCATAATTGCTAACATTAATGGATCTTGAAATGTATTGGAAAAACTGCTATTACTATGCAAGAATATTAAAGAAGGACTAAATCTGATTATGGGGGAGAGGGCAATGTAGACATGGCGTTTGATCTTGAAGATCTGTGTAGGTATTCAACAGGCAAGGAGGTGAAAGAGGGATCACTCTGCTGGTCAATAAATTTTGATTTCTTCTCGTACCAACACTCACCTAGAACTAAGAATTCATCCGTAAAGAAAACATAGTCCCTGGCCTCATGATACATATGGTTTAAATGGAAAGGCAGATGCTTGAGAGAATACAGAGTGCTGTTCAGGAAAAGTAAAAAGTACAATAGGAACACACCAGTGGTTATCTCCAGAAGATCTCCTTCTTATATAAAAAGCAAAACACATACTTAGGGTTAAAGGTTGTTTTCATCTTTTATTTATTTTGGAGAAGGAGAAGGGTAAGGGCAGAGGGAAAAGGAGTGAAAGGATATTAAGCAGACTCCATGACCAGCGAGGAGCCTGATCTCAAGACTCTGAGGTCATGACCTGAGCCAAAATCGAGAGTCATAGGGTTAACTGACAGAGCCACCCAGGCGCCCATAATGCTTTAACATTATCTAGTCTGGAGGATCAAGGAAGTCTCTCTTAAGGAAGAGATCTTTCAATTTGCAACAGGAGAATGAGTAGATACACACAAGTAAAAGAGGCTAAGAGAATGATACACACAAGGAGCATCTTGTTCAAAAATCTTGTGTCAGGAGAGAGTGTAACATGTCTGAGGAGCCAAAAAGATCTGGAAAGAATGAAATGAGGATCAAGCATGGTAAAGCATAAAGCTCTGAGGTAGGCAGAAATCAGATAAAGCTCTGAGGTAGGCAGAAATCAGAATAATGCAGGTGCTTGTCAGCTACATTAAACATGTTTCAATTTTACCTAATGGCAGTGAGATGCCATTGATAGTTTTAGCAAGCAGCGACAAGGGGAATTCACACTGCAGAGCAAGTCACCTAGTGGGGTGAGGATGAGGATGAGTGCTAGTCAAAATCTGAATCAGAATGCACACATTCCAGGGGACACAAGCACTCCCTTCATATTGTATTAACTGATAATGCTAGAACTATTGGTGTTTATCACTCCACCATGGACATTGCCAGCTTCTGAGTAAATTTTATTTCTCTAAAATTTCATCATAAGTCAAAGAAGCTTCACTAAGGGTATCATCAAAAAGGAGGTGAGATAATGGTGCACATTTAGTTTCCAATTTTCTGAGTCTATTTTGCTCAGCTATGTTCGAGTGCAATGAAAAAAAAAAACTTAAACTTTATATTAGCATTACCTCTGTGCTTTCATAAAATTCTTCTATTTTTTTTAAAGATTTTATTTTATTTTTTATTTGACAGAGATCACAAGTAGGCAGAGCAGCAGTCAGAGAGAGAAGGGGAGGCAGGCTCCCTGCTGAGCAGAGAGCCCGATTTGGGACTCAATCCTAGGGCCCTGAGATCATGACCTGAGCCAGAAGCAGAGGCTTTAACCCACTGAGCCACCCAAGTGCCCCACATTTTTCTGTTTTAACAGACTAAAGACACAATAAGAGATATCACCAGAAGGTCATGCATCAAATCATAGGATGTTCTCTGGGCCATGACTGCATTTTTTTTTTTTTTTAATAAAGACTTTATTTACTTGACAGAGAGAAAGAGAACACAAGCAGGGGCAGAGGCAGAGGGAGAAGCAGGCTTCCTGCTGAGCGGGGAGTCCAATGCTGGGCTCCATCCTAGGACCCCGGGGATCATAGCTTGAGCTGAAGGAAGAATGCTTAATGACTGAGCCACCCAGGCACCCATGCATTTTCAATAATATATCAAGGAATGTTAATTAATGGGCAGCTTGAATCAGGAATACAGAATCACCTGTTATGGGCTTTCATAAACAGTAAGTCCCCCACTGAAGTGGTCCCTAGGGACTAGAGTAACATATAATTTAATTGTGTTATGACAGGCCCTGTAAAGGGTCTGATCCAATCAAAAGGAGCCAATTGTCTTTAGAGTATGCTCCATGTAAAGACTCTAAATAAAAAGTGATTAAAATCATTAAAAAAAAAAAATCAAAGCTGGCATCACTAGTAGCTTCCTGAGTGATTTCATGAACTTTTTCCTCAGGAAATAAAAATAATCTTGAGCACAACCCATCTATTGGGATATTTTTTGCTCTGCTAAATGTGCATCAAAACCCAAGTGATTATGGCATATTTAGTCAGAAGATGACGATCCTAACATCCAATATCCTAGGAGTCGCCTGAACTGCATTAACAATCGTGATTATAATAATTTCTTTCATGGATGTAAGTTCTTTGAAATTCGTAAAGGATATTTATATAAATTATCTCACAATTTTTCATATTTAACAATAAAAATGACAAGATGTAGTAAGACTTCCTGACACACCCAAAATTAGAGACCGTGGAGGAGGTGGGAGACTCACCGGGTTGTCTTTGACATTTCCTTGAAGATAGAGTTCTGGTCCTCCCTGAGACTTTCCAACTTTCCAGAACTGCAAAGAGTAGAAGGCCAACAGAATACTTTTTTTTTTTTTTTTTTTTTTTTGAGCTCAAGTATAACCTATACATGGAAGAAGGTAGATACAGACTTTTTGGCAGGATAGTATGACTGGGAGTCAGATGACATAAAACCCTAGACATCGTATGGGTAATTATTCAATTATTCCCCCTCAGTGAATGAAGCAGATGTGGACATTTCTGAGTTATGTGAACAATAATGATAAATAAGAATGATAAATACGTTTTTGGCTGTAGTGTTTGTAGGATGAATGTGGGAACAGTTCTTATTTTAACATGATCTTTTAATTGCTATTAAAAACTACTAAATTCCACACATCCTCAATGGAAAATAAAATTGATGTATTAGGGATACTTCTATGAAAGTAACTAACATCTTAAAGATATTGGGAACTTAGAACTTCGTTGAGTATTGACTAAAAATAAAGAAAAAATCCAATAGGACCGTCAGACTTTTTACTTGCAGTCTTTCTATTTTCTGTTTAATTTGTTTTTCATGGGTAGGAAGATGTGACAAAATTTAAAACACTGCAAATCTTAACACTTTAAGCAAAACTGGACTCTGCAATGCGTTAGATGTGGTAGGGTGCTGGATGTCATAAATTTCCACTAATTCTGAAATTTTCCTAACATAGAGGTCTACCTCCCAAAGTTTCATCTTCATTTGGAATATTAATTCCTTTGTAATTATTTGGAATGTGTACAGACAGATTCATATCTTCAGTGAATTGATTATAAAAGTTCTCAAAAAAAAAAAAAAAAGGTTAGTGACAAATTATTTTTCTGAATCGTTAGATGGGAGTTGATTGTAGTCCATGTCATTAACTCCATGAAATGTCTTCTTTCTGCCTTGAACAGTGCTTTCTTAAATAACCTGCCTTTAAAATGTTTCCTGTTGTGGGGCACCTGGGTGGCTCAGTGGGTTAAAGCCTCTGCCTTCGGCTCAGGTCATGATCCCAGGGTCCTGGGATCGAGCCCCGCATCGGGCTTTCTGCTCGGCAGGGAGCCTGCTTTATCCTCTCTCTCTCTCTGCCTGCCTCTCTGCCCGCTTGTGATCTCTGTCAAATAAATAAATAAAATCTTTAAAAAAAAAAAACAAAAAACAAAAAACAAACAAAAAAAAAAAATGTTTCCTGTTGTATGGAAAGTCCCATATGTCTGAGTCATCTTTATTTCATCCTTCCACACTGTAGACATAAGAGCAAGAATCAGATTTCGTATTCCTCAGCCTGAACTGTTAGACGTCACAGTAGACTCAAGAGGTGCTGGTTAGGGTGACACTGTTTTGTGACTCGTGCAAAGTTAATGTACCCCTCATGTGTGGATTAAATATCATTCAACAAAACACTGGAAGCGAATGGACTTTTCCAGGGTTTTATTGTCCCTACCATTGCTTAAAGTGAGCTGCCTGGCTGGGGTTTGGGAAGCTCTCAGCTCTGAGCTTTTGTAGTTGCTAACTTGGCTTGTCGTAAACGCATCCAACCTGTAGTTCCATGTGCAGCATTGTTGATTTTCTCCAGAAAACACTGAGGCACACTCAGTTCATAGGCATAGATGATTGGGTTAAGAGCTTCCTCCAAGCATAATGCTGTATATGATTGAATGTAAATGACCGACTCTGATCATCACCCACACAGTGGAATGGAAATAAGAGTTGCCGAATGGTCCTGAATTTTCTGGTTCATAAACAAATAGAAAATAGCAAACCTAATATATTGAGTTTTATGTGCAGTTTGGTCAGGAGACAAACTTTTTTCTCCTCGTGATGTTCAATGAGAAGCATCCCTCTCATTGCACTTCCATTTTCATTTTAAACTTCCCTATCCAGATAATCAATTGCTTATAATAAATAGAAAAATCCTTAAAGTTTTTGAAATGGTTTCTGGCATCTAATTACACAGGATTTTTTGACCTGGCTAGACAGATAACGTTAACACAGCTTCAATACTAAACAAGTCTGAACATGTGTGCGCTTGACTTTTATTAAACTCCTACTGAAGAAACAGATTAATTGGAGGCTGATTCACTGGTGAACAGGCGTTAAAGACAGAAGGACCTTCTCACATTTTGTTCTGTTATCCAGGCTTATGCCACATCTCAGGTTGGCAAGGAGATCCCAACTGCAGTGTTTTGAAATATAACTGAAAGAAATGGTAGAATAACAGGTGCAAAAAAAAAATGCAAACCACTTATAAAATGTTGATCCGATTCCTTCCTTTTTCTCTTGCCAAATGGCCACCTGACACTTTATGGACTCAGGTACTGCCCAGATAGCCTTTCACATACTAATGTTATGAGGAGACTGACTATGGAGGCTTGCAGTGGTCATAATTATTCCTTATTCCATTACTACATTTTTCTTCCTTTTAGAAAAATTTTTTGGAAGAATGTAGGTACAAGCTGTGAAGAAACCATTTCAGATAGTCTCAAAGAACATTGAGGCTCAAGAAAATGCCCTTCTTGGCAGCTTTGCTTCTATCTATAAAAGCTGGAATTTTATCCCCTAATGTTTCCTTTGCTGTTTAATGGTTGATATCTTATAAGATAAACAAGGCAGAAAATATATGATAGATAGACAGACGGACAGACAGATAGGAGGATAACAATAAATGCACTAGGAATTAAGTTGCCTGTGAGTTGAGGAAGGGACCTATATGTATTTGTGGAATATAGTTTACAGGCTTTCCCATGTATTATCTCATTTATAGTATCTCTGTGAAATAGGTGTCACAGATTTTTACAGCTGGGAAAATTGCCTCTTAAAAAAGTTAAGAGCCTTCCTAAAGTAACTCACAGAGTAAGTTAGGCAGCCAGGACTCCAACCCAGACCATCTGACTCCAGGTCTGCCTGGGGCTTTTCTAGGAATGTGCCCCCTGGAAAGCCCCTTAATCTTTCTGCATCTAAATCTTTTCTTCTGTCAAACAAAGACTTCCTTGAAGAGAGGCTCTGTGAGTTCCCTTCCGGTTTCAAAATGTGATTTTGAGATTTGATTATCAACTGTCTGAATGATAGAAATAAGCACCAGATTAGTCAACAAATACCTGTTGCATCTTGACTCCAGGCAAGTGTGATTTGTTCCGAAGACCCTCAGGTCAACTGAGGCGCAGGATCTGCTCTAGGTCATACTCCTTGGAGGTTCTGTTAGTCGGTTTCTTCTTGACAAACCTCCATCAGCGTCATCATTTTCCTCTGTAAATGCTTCTATGCAAGTCATTAACATAAATGTTGTGTAAAGATTTTAGTGTTAACATGTTTAAAGTCCCAAGTGTTAGAAATTAAACATGACTATGGAAATTTGGATGGGTTGCATGTTTCATCACATTTTAAGGAGTTTAAGGCTCAGTAAAAGGGAAGAAAGCAGTCAACTGGTTCAAAGAGAAGGATGGGAAATTTAGGTGGTGGTTTTCTAGGAGTTTGGACCTCACATTATCCTATTTGTAAATAGGATAAAATCTATCTACTTTAGAAAGACAGAAAGGAATGATTAGTTGTTTACTCGTTTATCTAGACCCTGTATCTTTCCAGGAAAGTTTTCAGAAAGCCCATATCCTTATGTTTTCAATGTCAATTAAATGCCCTGAGACCACCTGGTGAATATTAGCTATCACATTAAAATATTCAAGTGCCATGTACATCGTTATATCAGTTCACTTCAAACTAAGATAAACATTCATGCATCTGGAATGAACTCCCAGGACAAGAATAATTAGTACCAAGTGAATCCCTTGTTTTCAGTAAATACCTTGAAAAATATTTTGATTGACTATACTTCCTGTCTCTCCGTTTTTAATGGATGGACAGGTTGTTCAGCTCTTCTTACTTTGGTTCTATCTTGGATAATAAATAGTTGACATGAAATACAAAAGACAGACTTGTGGGATGTTTTCTAGTCTCCATCACTAACTACCAGAGGAGTCAAGTAGACTTTTCTATGTGGGCTTTGCAACAGCTGATTGGAGACTTTCTGATCTTTGACTACATTTCAATTCCAATGTAAAATGAAAGTCCAAGAACTAAGTGAACTTTTCATTTCTCCACATTCCAAGCCTGGTAAAACTGTTCCGCTTGCTAAATGATGTTATAAATATCGAGATTAGTTTCTTCTAAAATTACCAGTGCCAGGTGCATTCCATTTCTCATGTCATATAATATTCTGTAACCAGTGTTTAAAGGAAGGTTTAACGAACGTGTAGACCAAAAAAAAGAAAAGAAAAAAGAAAAAAAAAAGAAAAGGAAAAAAGAAAGAAAGAAAAGAAAAGAAAAACAAATAGTAAAGACATTTAAATGTGACAGCTGTATCTATACAACCTAAATGGGAGATGCTGAAGAGAAAGGGTTTTTTTTTTTTTTTTTTTTGGGTTTTCTGGTTTGCTTAGATGGGGTAAATAGATAGGGTTAGGGATTATAGTTCTAAAATAGCTATTGTCTCCATCATAAGTGGATATAAAAGTTTAAATATATAAATCAATTACAAAACCAATGTTATTGTATTTTGTTAGTTGTACTTCCCATGCATAAAATCTCAGCACTCAAGATGTCCCCATAAAATCTCTCACTAAACCTTTGTTTTAAAGTATTCGAAAGGACATCATTCCATGTGGGAATATTACATACAGCCACTGATTCAACAGTAACTGAGAACTTATGTACAAAACATTCTTTACATATTGACAAATATTTCTAAAAAATGAATTGGTATTTTTTGTTGTTGAGTGTTTCATGAATGACCTTTACCTCTGTAGACATATGCAGTTTTCAGTTTTTTGGGTGAGACTTTCAAAATATTTTTTTAGAGTGTTCAACGTTAGCAGTGACATTTTTACAGTGATTTCAGAGCCGTGTAGTTTAGAATATTCTATTTGCTTTATTTCTAATTACTTATACCACCCTCATTTTAAATACTGTGCAGATGTAATTGACAGTGATGATATACAATATGTATGAAATGAGCTTTTCTCTATCGGTGGTGTGTGTCATGCAAGACTCCATTGCAATATTTACAGTTAAACTAAACTTTTTAGAAGGAGCAAAATTGCATTTGTTTTGCAGATTTGCTCATCATTAAATGTGAAACATTTCACATTTGTCTTTTTGAGTAATTGGCTTTTTAAAATGATAAGGTGCTCTGAACACTTGTTATGTGGATAGGTCTGACGTTGTATCCCAGAAATCCATATGCCATACAGACAGAACAGAAGAAAGATATTCACAAGCATGTCACAGATTGGACTAAAGCAAGCCAAAAACCCAAGTGCCATGGCATTAACAATAGCACCAGATTTACTGTCACGATCACAATCTGTGCTGCATCACAGACAGAAGGAGAACTTTTGATAGGTAACACCTCAGTGTTTTTTTAATCTTTTTGGCAAATTATCATTTATCATTATATTTTTGCCTGCCATATAATATTATTACAATGACATAAAAAAAAAAAAAAAAACAGGATAAGTTTAATAGGCCCCAACAAAAGAACTGACTTATTAGCCAGGCCATGTAGGATTAAAGAGAGAGAAAGGGAAACAGAGAGAGAGATTTTGTTGTTTTATTACAGATCAAACTAAAGCTGGAAAAATAGAAAACAGCTAAGGTGCTGGTGAGGATTTTAGCTTTTGGAGTTCACAAAAGGAAATGGCTTATTAATGACAGGGAAAACAAAAGATTTATCCGTCTTGAGAACTTGAAAATGCTGATGTTTCCAAAATATGTGGTTTCCCAGGATAAAAACTCAGAGCTAATTTTATTTTCTGAATTGGAAGGGGGGGTCGGTGAGGATTATTTTGAGATGTGAAATTGTCCAATCCTTTCTGGTCGGTATGCATTTACCCCAGGATGCAGACATGAAGGGACCACAATTCACAGGATGCCCCAATAGGTACTAAAAAAAGATTTACAAAATCACAGCTTGTGACACAACCTCATGTTGGGCTGATTGAAGGAAAAATTCTAGAAATATTGCACAAAGCTTTCTGGTATCTGATAGAGAAACATCAGTTGATTATTTTTCTTAATTGAAGTCCACTTTGGGACCTCAATGAAAAGAATGTTTCCATCTATCTTTTAGCTGTCTACCTGGCTAAGAGACACTTCTGGAGAACAGCCTCAATGGGTATTATTTTCATATAGAATAATGTATCCTAAACTTACCCAGCTTTGCTAGCATAATTAAAAATATTAAAGCTAGGTTTTCAAGAATATAATAGGATTCTTAAGCAGAACCTAAACAAAATTAATTAGTAAGATACTAAGCTATTTAAGTATAGAGATGTGGGAACAAAAGAATATCAGACCATAAATTAATTTGAAATTGTGTTGGCTAAAATGAAGAAAGTTTGATAACTGAAATAAATATGTATATTCTAAGGAAGTAAATAAATAAGTTTTTATCCTTTTCAAACCAAAATTATCAAAATTATGATAGGATGAACATTTTTATTCCTTAGTCTTGAAACCAAAGAGAGTGTTTGATTTCTAGTCTCGTGTCACTTTGGAGACCTGGGCACACTACTTCCTCTCCGCATTCCACTTGCCAGTGTCAATCTTCCTTAAAGTCCTGAAGATTATTTACTGTTGACCACTTCTAGTTCACATGCCTCACTTTCATGGGACTTAATATATTTCTTGTAATTTTCAAACTCTGTCAACTCAATTTTAACTTATTAATCATTAGCCCTGAGATAGTCTAAGTATTGTGAGGCTTGCAAAAAAGTGCATAATAGTACTGCTTTCAGAAAAAAAAAAAAAAAATGTTGTTGCTAGGAAGCAAAGAAGAAACAAGAAGAAAAACACCTAAGATAAAATATAACAAATTGCTTCAATTGTTTCTGAAATTTTGTAATCCATGATAACAGTGGTGTTATGCTCAGAAATTAAAGAAATATTTGAGTGAGATACCAACACAGACCAGAGAAGGAAAACTGGAGGTTCAGGAGATATCTGAGGAAGAGGGAAGAGGAGAAGGGGAGTGGTGGTGAGAGGGAGAAGGAGAGACAGCAAGGGAGAGAGAGAGAACCCGAAAGGAGAGGGGGTAGGTAGACCATGTGTGGATTGGGGCCAGGGGAGGGCAAGGGAGATAGAAAGGGAGAGGGAGGAAGTTCAGGTACCATTTTTATCAAGTTTTATAAAACAAATTATATTACAAAATTTTTCATTTATTTTTATTGTTGTTATTATTTTATTTCTTCTGTAAGTATATAAAGCTGATATAAATGAGATTTAAACTTTTCACCAGAGGTATTATAGAACAACTGTATATACAAGATATCCACTTGGGAGCAGCTCAGTGAGGATCATGTGTGTGATACTGGGATATGAAGGTTTGTTTTGGTTTGGGTTCTGTGTTTTTTGTTTTGTTTTTTTTTTGGTTTAGGTTTTTTTTTTTATTTTTTAAAAAAATTCTTTTAAGATTTTATTTATTTATTTGACAGACAGAGATCGCAAGTAGGCAGAGAGGCAGGCAGAGGGTGGGGGGGGGAGAAGCAGGCTCCCCGCTGAGCAGAAATCCTGATGTGGACTCCAAGACCATGACCCCAGCCAAAGGCAGAGGCCCAACCCATTGAGCCACCCACGCGCCCCTGTTTTTGTTTTTGTTTTTTTTTAAGAAAAAGACAAAGGAGCCTTATTACTCAAAATTTCTATAAGTGAAAGAATATTGAAATTTCTCCAATTTAAGTAAAGAATCCTTATAATGTTATTTTTTAAAAGGTAAGAACCTTGGTGCATCTATGATATTAAAGAGATATTGAGGGACCCCCTGAGTGGCTCAGATAGTTAAGCATCTACCTTCAGCTCAGGTCATGATTCCAGGGTCCTGAGATCAAGCCCATGTCAGGAGTCAGGCTCCCTGCTCAGTAGGAGTCTGCTTCTGTCTCTGCCCACCCCCACCCCTACTGATGCACACATGTGGGCACTCTCTCTCTCTCTCACATAAATAAATAAATTCTTAAGAGAGAGAGATTGAAAGGAAGTGGGGTGCTGAGTCAATGTAGTGGCAAAGCTTGGCTTAAGTAAATAGAATATGGATTATACTGATGTTTCTCAACATTCAGGGATGAAGGAAACATTGTAAATGATCATGTATTGGGGGAAAAGGAGATGGAGAAAAGAAAAATGATTAAAAACACAAATTGATGAAGTAGATGTTCGTAGCACTGTAAGAATTATGAAAATCCAGAAAAAACATTTTAAGGAAGAAATTTTTATTGAAGAAATAAAATTTGATAGAAGCCCTGAGATATGTTTAGAATATGAATGGATCTGTTGAGGGACAGCTCTAGAAATCAAATTATAGACTAAAAATTTTGATGGATATCACTTAAGTTAATCTAATAGAAAAATATATATTATTTTTAAGATCATGTTTATCTCCTAAAGCATGGTATACTTATAATTTTCAAGTAAATGTCTAATACTTCATATGTAGTTCCATTAGATTTGTATTAGTTTAATAATATTTTATTTAAACTCTGTTCAGCTTAAATACAATATAAACAATGAAATGATGATGGATTTATTCATTATTGGAGTTCCTACCTTGTGGGTACAAGTGTGGGATAGTTCTAAGAGAAGATCTGACACAAAGCCACCAAAGAAAGATGGATATCTCACTGGGCAACAGAGTTAATGAGAACTGGTGAATTGAATTAAGCTTGCAAAATAAGAAAAAGTAAATAAGGAGACCCTTAGTTATGCTCTTGAAATGAATTTTATTATTACTTAGTGATAAGAACTTATGCCTGTTATTCTTACATCTTAAGTTAATTGCTCTTTAAGTTCTCTTAAGTTCTCAAGAGATAGTCTTTTGGGATACACTACATGGAATTTCCTAAAGGTCACCTGAGATGAAACTCAGGGTATCAAAATGTATAACTTCCATTTCAACACAATTTGTAGTTAGGTTTTTCTCTTTATAATGACTCAAAAGTATGAAGATAATTTCTAGGAAGTAAGGGTAAATTAAAAAAAAAGAAAATATCTCTAGGCAAATAATTTGAAATACAAACAAATCCTTTCAATGAATTTTATACCAATTTGTGATGGGAGAATGTTTTTTAGGAAGTACATTTAATAAATTTAATGATGGGGCACCTGGGTGGCTCAGTGGGTTAAAGCCTATGTCTTCAGCTCAGGTCATGATCTCAGGATCCTGGGATCTAGCCCCACATCGGGCTCTCTGCTCGGCAGGAAGCCTGCTTCCTTTCCTCTCTCTCTGCCTGCCTCTTTGCCTACTTGTGATCTCTGTCTGTCAAATAAATAATTAAAATCTTAAAAAAAATTTGATGATATAAGATAGACTTCCTTATAGAAAATAATTGAGTATGTATTAGCAAGTTTTTTGGCTTCTGTTTGTTTTCCATTGTGGTCTTCATCATATTTTGTTTAGCATTGTGTGTTTTCTATTTCCACTGTTAGGAGAATGCATTATACTTGCAATTATCCCTATGAAATTAATACTTGCTTTATTTACTTAAGCAGAATTGACTTCCCTTTTATGTAAAATGAGAAAGCTTTTTAATTCCTCCTACTTGGTCATAAATTATCTATACATTTTACATTTTTATATTTTCATGTTTACAATATTCATGTTTTTCTGTCATTATAATTTTCAGACTGTTTAGCTTAAGATAGGTTTCTCATTTCATACACCTTTCTCACTTGAAAATTTATTTTTTGAACTGTTTAAAATTGATTGTTTAGAACTCTATTTTATTTATTTCACTTAGCATAATGTCCCCAAGTTTCATACATGTTGTCGCAAATGGCAGGACTTCCTTCTTTTTTATGGCTAAACAATATTCCATTGTAAATATGTACCTCATTTTCTTTACCCATTTATCTACTGATGGATACTTAATTTGTTCCATGTTTTGCCTATTGCGAATAATGTTGCGATAACATGGGAGTGCAAATAGTTCTTCAAGATAGTGATTTTATTTCCTTCATAAATATACCCAGAAGTAGAATTCCTGGACCATATGGTAGCTCTACTTTTAAAATGTAAAAGCCGTGTTTCTAAACCATTATGTCCTATAATTAGATATTAAAAGCAAACAAAATAGCTGAAAAGCATCTCTTGCCTTGAAATTAATAACATCTGAACAAACAGAACACACTTTTCTGAAAATATTTGGGTTAAAAGAGACATAAAACTGGAATTATGCACTTTAAAAATGAGCATTAGATTATAAAACCTGGGAGGGTGTGATCAAATACTAACTAATAAGAAAATTTATTAATTGAGGCACATTTATCTCTACTTATAGAAGACAAGAGCTATGAGAAAACAACATAGAAAGTGTTCATATCATTACTGGTGCACTCAAAAAAAGGAAATTTCAGGAAAACAACAGAAATATCCAAAGATGTGACAGATGAAAATTTCACTGAAATAGGGAGGAACCTGAATTATAAGTAGATAAAATGAGTCAGCCAAGAAATTTTGTTATAAAATTTAAATACTAAGAGACACCTTTGCTGAAATACCAGACTTTATGTATAAAGAAAAAAGTACCGTAGACCTTCGGAAATATGAAGTCACTTGTTAGAGCAAAACACAGGCTAGCTTTAGACTTCTCTATATCGATTTTCATATTCAGAAAATCATGGACAGGGCGCCTGGGTGGCTCAGTTGGTTGGACGACTGCCTTCAGCTCAGGTCATGATCCTGGAGTCCCGGGATCGAGTCCCACATCGGGCTCCCAGCTCCATGGGAAGTCTGCTTCTCCCTCTGGCCTTCTCCTTGCGCATGTTCTCTCTCACTGTCTCTCTCTCAAATAAATAAATAAAATCTTTAAAAAAAAAAAAGAAAATCATGGACAAAACCTAGTGGCTTTGATAAAAATGAAAGTGTTATCCAAGTACCCAGTCAAGTTTATGTTCACATACAAAGGCGTCAAAATACTCAGCATGCTTTCCCTCCCCGTACTAGAAAACAAACAAACAAACAAACAAATAAACTTGAATAGTCTTCATATAGATATTGGCTTTCACTGTTTTGGGGGGAGTATGGGAGGAAAGTAGAATTAATGGCTGTATTCTATATACCATCTTCATTAAATCTTTCCAATATTACATCCAATAACTGATACTATTTTTTTTGTTTTCTTCAGCATATCATTATACCTATTTCACTCTTGGTGAATTTATTATGGTTTAATATCTCCAATAATTTCTATTTTAGCACTCAATTCTTATTCTGAGCTTTGAAAATTCTCATTTTATGCTTTTTCTAAATCAATTTTTCTTTGATCATCTATGCTTCTTTTTACGTCCTTGTTTCAATAGGTCCAAGTTCCTATATTTTTCCCTGAGAGTGTAGCTTTTTTGGATGACATTTTCTCCTGTTTCCTGGAAGAATTTTTCTTCTGATGTGGGATTTTCAAATCTGACTTTTATTTATTTTTTATCTGTTTATCCCCCCTCTTTTTTTGAGGGAATGAGAACAAGAGTTGCAGTGTCTGTGCACAATCCCATATGCCATGCTCTCTGCTTATTAATCTCCTCAGGATAGAATTGGCTGTATTAAAACCCAAAGTATTTAATCTGAAGAAAGCTGCAAATTCCTTCTTCAACAATCTTAATCTCCCTCTCTCTCTCTCTCTTTCTTTTTCTTCCTCCTACTTCCTTTCCTCATTTTCAATACACATACTGAATTCTTGCACTTTCTTATTTCTGGATTTTCCTTCTATTCCTTCTTTATTGAGAACTCTGGGAAGACTATCAAAGTTTCTTCCAGCTTTAGGCTACGAGTATCTAAGATTGCAGCTATTTTTGAGACCATATTATTACTTCTTAGAAATTGTTTACTCCCATCTAAGAGATGAGATTGGATTAAGGATTGTCTAGCACCTAATTTCTCCAATCTCTTTTTTCCCTTAATTATGTAATTAATCTTCAAATCATTTTTGCCAAAGATAAGTTCAAATGAGTTAGAAACTCCACAGACACTGCATATGCTTTTTAAATACATCAACATTATGTGTGTGTTTAAGAGTCTTTACTTTGTAGATGACAAAAAAAGATAAGAAGTTATCTCTTTAAATACAGACGGTATTTGCAGCATTTGATTAGTTTATATGTAAGTATAAAACAATCATATTGACTTTTGTAAGTTGAAAACAGAAGACTTGATCACTATAATAATGACATGATATATTAGCCTTTCAAAAGAAAAAAAAATTGTTGCCATTTGGTGAGGAATATTGCTGGCTTGAATCAACTCTCTTATTATTTTGAGATTTTTGTTTAGTTGGGACTATTGATAGAAGAAGGGGATATATTCTTTTCCTTTAAATCTTTGTTTGAAGTTTGTATCTTACGTGTATTACATACAATATAAAATATCCTGATAATAACATTGTTTAATTATGAGGATTTGATATAAAAGGCACTGGTCTCTGACACTTTCATTTTTTTCAGAATGAAGTGAAAGATGTATTACCAAACCCATTAAGGTGCCACCACCTTCTAGAAATAGCTTACTGTAAAGCAACATTAGTTCAGAGAATAGCTAGTCTATGTAAAGCATGTTCTTCAAAGATACAAGTCTAACACATTGACACATATATCACACACCCACACCTACCAATGGAAAAACAACAACAACAACAACCACCTCATTAAATTTAATGAGGCAAATGGTGCTATTTTTGATGGGACACTAATGAGAGAATCTTTTTTTTTAGCCAAATAGAATCTTATTAATTTATGTCAGAAACAGAACTGGAGACACAGTCATATTAGAAGCATTAATTTCATAAGGGAATATCTCCAGTGGTCCTTTAACTGGGCTTGCTCACTTGTTTAATCAAACTTGTTGAGCTTCATGTAAATGTTACATGCTTTAAGATCATTTCTATATCATAAGATAAGCTCCTTGAAGACAAGAATTACGATTATTCACCTATATATCCCCTATTATATATTTATTTTTTAATGTAAATGAATTTGAGATCATAATTTTTTAAAACCCAACTAAAAGTCATTCTGAAACTAGTATTCAAGTGCATTATTTTAGAAAATAATATATAAATCCTGGACATTGATAAAATTTTAATTTAAATTTATTATAAAAATTTACCACTTAAACTCATGGTAAATTCTCTTATATAATGAAATATTCTTTGTAACACAAAAAATCTACTTTATTATGTATTTTGGTAAGTCTGAGGCTACACCTGGTATTTCATCAGCCACTGATGTGGAAACATGCCCATAGTCAAAAATTCATCTTTGGGACAAATGTAAAAATGTATTCATTCATCGACATAGTCTATGTGGTCATCTACTACAATACTTCCCTTCTATGTCAGCATTTTCTAGTATTCTGGATAGAATACCAACATCCCAATCTGGAGGGAGGAAAACATGTAAAATGTGTGATTATTCATTCAACAAATACTTAATTGAACGTCTTCTTTATGCCAAGCCGTGGTGTACATCTATGTGCCAAGTATTAGGGTGGCTGCTGAGATGCAGCAAATAATCAACAGAAAAGAAGTCCACCCTCATGGGGTTTACATTCTAGTTTGGTGGTCTGAAATAGGCCAAACAATAAGATAAAGCAAAATATAATGACATTGCTATGACAATTAGAAAATTAAAGCCAAAAACAGGAATAAGAAATTTCATTAGGGTGGCCAGAAAAGGCCTTAGAAAAGGGGACATTTGAATAAAATCTGAAGGAAGTAAGGATTAATTAAAGTTAGGATTAGATTTAGGAAATGATTTATATGATCATGTTATCTTCAATCACGGTGATAATGAAAATGTGAATATAGTAGGAAAGGCTATACTATTTATAGAACTTTAAAAATTATATATTTCAAAGACCATGGCATGATTTATATTTTAAGAACCAGAGCCTTTAGTTCCGTGCATAGTAAACTTAAAAGAAAATGTTTGTCCAAATACAAGTATTTAGGGTAATCATTAACCAGCTCTATGAAGATGATAAATTAGTCAATTTCTTGTTCACCAAAACAAAACAAAACAAAGAAACCCAGACTTCAGATCACTATATATGGACATTGTTTCTCTAGTGCAGTTAGCACATTGGCTATAACTTGTTTATGTGTTTTTCTCCTATTATTCTAACAAGAATTAAATTTTCCTACTAATATTAACTGGTAATTCATTATTGCCACTTACTACTTTTTTTTTCTCTTGTTCCTTCTAAGATATTTTTTTCTTGCTCTTTAGATTTCAGCTTTTAATTGTGATAATCTGTGGATGGCTTCCTTTGTAATTATCCTGCTCAGGATTTGCAGTGATTCTTGAATCTGTGGCTTGATTTGTTTAAAGCAGTTTGGGAAAATTCTGTCTATCATTAAATATAGTTTTTCCCCATTCTCTCTCTCCTTTCTTGCTGGGACTCCCATTATCTATCTCACAGATCATTTCTTTCTTTCTTTTTTTTCCCCCTTCTTTTCTTATTTATTTATTAACAAATAATGTATTATTTGTTTCAGGGGTACAGGTCTGTGAATCATCAATCTTACACAATTCACAGCACTCACCATAGCACACACCCTCCCCAACATCACAGACTTTTTCCTTGTATCTTATGATCTCCTCACTATTTTCTAGTCTTTCATTTTTTGTGTTTCAGTCTACATCTTTTATTGTGACCTAATTTCATTTCATTTTTCTCTATATGTTGAATCTGCTGGAAATCTCTTAATTTTGTTATTATATTCTCAGTTCTAAAATTCATTTCATTCAATCAATTATTTCCCATTCTCTGCCAAAACTCAGTCTAATTTTTTTGGAATATATTATATGATGTTTTACAACTGGAATATCTAGATTGATTATAAATCTATTTTTCTCATTTTTTTTTTCTATTTGTTGTCAATTGCTTACCTATTGCAAACCTACCTTTTTAATCAAGTGTGGAACATTGTGTCTGAAAAGTTAGAGAGGTAATTTAAGAAACTGGATAATATTTTCTTTCAGAAGGGATTCACTTTTTCTTTATGGCAGCTGCTTTAGACTAGACTTCATCCAAGTAGAGGTAAGGCTAATTCAGTACTGGGCTTCTGCTTTTGTAAGGGCGGGGATATTCTGACTCATTGAATGTGTTTGGGCACAGTGCTTCAGAGTTCCAAATGAAATACACAGAGCCTCTCCACCAGGGTAGATCCTAAACTCCAGTTTTGTTCCTCAAGCCCTGTGAGATCACTACCAACTCCGATGAACTTCTCAGCATTCTATCCATAGCTTTTACTTGAAGGATATCTGAAGGAAAGAGAGACTAAATTCTAAGCACACCTCTCTGGGCTTCCATTTTTTTACAATCTTGGTTTATAAATTTTCTGTGCCTTATTGTCTGTTCAGTTTCTTCAAAGGGAAGTGTTATGTGTATGTTGTGAGTGTGAGTGTGTGTGCTTCTCTGGCAGAGTTTGATCTGAAGCCAGTCAACCACTGCTTGAAACTTTTGTTTAATGACAAAAATAATGGTGGAATACAAGTAGTTTTTAAAGAAATATTTATTAACTTCATGCATTTATTTAGAAATAAAAATATAAACAATTTAACAAAGATATAAAAGATTTGACATAAAAAATCGAAATAACCCCAAATAAAATGTAATTGAGAAACTTATAAAGATAAAAGTAAAAAATGATGATAGAGCTATTCACAAATGAAGCAGATTTTATCAATAAAATTAAAAGCTGCTCTTTCAAAAAGAAACAACAATAAATTTGTAAAAATGACAATTATAACCAAGGAGAGAGAAAAGACATTGTGTTAGAAACAAGAAAAAGACTATAAAAAAGAAATTATTTTCAATTAAATTTGCATAAAAGTTGGTTAAGAAAATCAGAAAACCTAGATGAAATGGATTATTTTTAAATTTATTTTTAATTTATTTTTAATTTTTACTAACATATAATGTATTATTAGCCCCAAGGGTACAGGTCTGTGAATCACCAGGTTTACACACTTCACAGCACTTACCATAGCACACACCCTCGAAATGGATTATTTTTAAGTCAAATTTGAATCTATAAATTTTATTCAAGAAGTAGGAACACTGAATAGAAATTTACCATAGATGAATTTTTTAAAAGAATAAAATATCCATGCCTGGAAAAACATCAGGAACAAACACTTTTTATAGATATATTTCACCAAACTCAAATACCAAATGATCATCATATTACATAAACACTTTCTCATAGAAATATGGAAAGCTTCCTAATTTATTTTATGAGGTTGGCATAACCTAAAAACAAAATCAAACAGGGATAGCTCCAAAAAGAAAACTAACTACAAGCAAATCATAATGATGAATAAGATGGTAAAATTTCTAAATATAGTATTAACAATCATATCTTTTTAACCAAATGAAATGCTAATCCCAAAAGTTAAATATCTCTAACATAAAAAAAAAAGTTTTTGTTCATTCATACTATAATTCATTAAAACAGAAAAACCAGATGCTATCTTATTCAATGTTAAAAAAAATGCAATAAAATTCAATACCTGCTTAAAACAAAAGTATGCCGGCAATAGAAATAAAAAGTTTTAGAAGAACAAAAAACTCTTGACATATATGAACATATAAAATTAAAATCCTCATATGATTAAAGACACTATGAATAAAGGAAAGGAAAGAAAAAATGACAGGTGAAAACAATTTATTTGCAAGAACAGAGACAGAAAGAACACCTCCAAATGATTAAGAGAAGAAGAAAAATGACAAGAAACATGCCAACCTGAGGGAAAAAATTGAAAGAAAATGTAAAATAGAAATTAATTAAAATTGCTACTGGGCTTATGGGGAAAAGTGTTTACCAACACTAAGAAGCATAGCATTGCAGCCTTCTGTGGGACACCATTTTCACTCATCAGGTCAATAAATATTTGGAAGATCCATAATGTCCAGTTTTGAAAGACCGTTATTAGTATAATTGCAGTTTTGGAGTAGAATCTGGCAGAATTTATTAAAAATTCATTGTCTACAATCTTTGATTCTGCTCTTCCACTTTGAAGAATCTATCATACACACTTGCACTTGTGTAAACAGGTATGTGTCCAAAGTGTTCATTGTAGCATTGGTTTTTGTAATAGAGAGCAAATAGATTAAACACCTACAGGTAGGTAATAAACAAATTGAGGTAAATAGGGAATGGTGTTCTGGGGAAACTAAGCAAAGGTTAGAAACAATGGTTTGCTAATGTGGGAATCACTATTTATATGCTGGTACCATGTAAAAAATATATATATAAATCAGAGATGACACCTGGTAAATGGTTAGAATGAAAGAAGAATTTGGACCCAAAGGAAGCATATTCCTCTCAATCTCTTGGGTCTGAGTACCATGGGGAAGGAAGAAGCAGTGAGGAAGTCTCAAGTCCACAACTGCTTTGAGGACACACAGTTATTCTTGCACAAGTGGCGCTTACATTACACATGAAGAGCCCCTACCCCAAGCCCTTCTTGATGGCAGTAATCGTTGTGTATAAATTATGTCAGTAATAGCCTAACTTCGTTTTCAGAAATCAGCTCACTGGTCTTCCCAGCCGTGATGGAAATTAAATGGGTTTTTAAAAACCAAACTGATTTTTGAAAATCTCTTATGGCCAGGAGAATAAGAATAGCCAGTTTGTGGTTTAACGACATTTAGACTTTCTGTAAACTCTGGTGGAAGGCCTTTGGGTGGGGTATGCCTGCTGTGGCTGTATCGCTAGAAACACTTCACGGTTCCTTTTTGGAAGGACTGGATTTATGTGAGCAATTTAAACAAATATCGGTAGTTACACTGCAGTAAAATAAAACTTTAAGTTAAGAAAATATTGTTTAGGGGTATAGCAAAGAAGACTGAGAAGGATTTATGAAATTCGGAAAAAGCCAGGAAAAGAGATTATTCATGAGAGACGGTTAATTGCCTACAGCTACTGAGGTAGCAGATATAAGGGAGATAATTACAAGGGGGTCCACATCACTTCCTATAAAGCAAAGAACTTTAAAAAGAACATCTATTATACTCCATAACTTAATTCATTTTGCTCTGGATCCCCCATTTCTTCGATGGGGAGGCAAAGGAAAAACAAAACCAGAAATACTTACACCTGCCTATCATTTATCTCCATCTTCCTTCCCATAACCTCTTCAGGAATCTGCTCTGCCACCTCATCTTTTGCAAGATGCTAAGTGACGTGAGACACTTACTTAGCCTCATGATGAATGAGAAAATCGTTTCTCCTTTCCTTGTCTTTCATATATTAATTTAATAAATACTTATTAAGTGCTCACTCTGTGCCAAACTTTATTCGAAGTCCTGGGGACCCTGTCGTGAATACAGAAGCAAAAATCGCTGCCTGTAAGAGTTTACATTCTAGGGAGAGTCATGGCTTAGTCTCTGTTGTGGTTGGTCTGGTCTGTGCCCTGCTTTTCTCTGTCCTTTCTTGTTCTGTTAAACCTGCCTGTTTTTGTTATTGTTGTCCGTTTATTTTGCTTCCTTTTGTTCTCTGTGTGGCATCAAGCTGCCAACACTGCCCAAATTTGTGATTTCTACCATTTGCTTGTACTCTGAGGTCCTTTTTTCTTTTTTTGGATAGCACATGAGTTTTTGAGAGGCAGGCCACAAAGTGCTATCGATAGAGCCCACGTATTTGAACTTGAGCTATATTTGCTCAAGCTCTACTGTCTCTTTTATATTCTGGAGTTGTACTCGAAGTCATAGTCTCCTATTTTGTCAGATAGTATCAAGATACAAAATAAATTAGAACAATATTCCCATAATTTGAAAATGGGATAAGATAAATCCAAATGACGAAATACTACATGACTATTAAAAAGGTAGTGTATGAAGAGTTTACAGTATCTTGGGAGATAGATTTTTGGAGAGACGTAGAGACTTAAGTCCAAAATTAGAAGAATGTTTTTGCAGCTGCTGATGGGGAGGGGTTTTATTTTTATCTACCCTGATTAAGAACAAGAAACTCGCAAAAAAACAAAAAAACAAAAACCAACCGAGAACAAGAAACTCGGATCAGTAGAAATGGTATGTTTTGTTTATTAATAATTCTATTATTTATTATCAGAAAATGAATATGGCTCTGGATTAGCTTATTCCACTAGTTAGCTTAGAGTTATTTACATGGACTGTGGTCTACGGGGAATGCTTATCATGGGCCAGACAATGAATAGAACAGGGGAATGAGTGGCCTGGGGCTCCCTGGGGTCATCAGCAGAGAGACTGTTGGCTTCATGCTAAAATGCTGCAGCACAAAAAAATGTTCCCCATCTACTTGTCCTGAGCATTTTCTCTCTTTGGAGTTATAGTTTTCCTTTTTCTCTAAAATACATATTACCTCAAGTTTCTCTCCATTCTCCTATCAAAATTCTGTTTTTAATACCTAAGACTACATGTGTCTATGAGTAAAACTATACAAATGTACTGAGAGATATATGCAAAATCTTAAAATAGGGAGACGTTCTTGGTTTCTGGAAAGAAAGTCTTGCTCTTTGCAAATTTTGCATCTTTTCCAAATTAATATACAATACTATCAAAATCCCAATGGGATATTGTGGGAAAGAGAAAAAAAAATAAAGTTTATTTAAAAGGTTTAGAGTTGGGCACCTCGGTGGCTCATTTGGTTAATGGTCTGCCTGGGGCTCAGGTCATTATCCTGGGGTCTTGGGATACTGGGATGGACCCCACATTGGGCTCCCTGCTCAGTGGGGAGTTTGTTTCTTCCTCCTCCTCTGTCCCTTCCCCTTGCTTGTGCACTCTCTGTCTCCCTCACTCTCTCTGTTAAATAAATAAAATCTTAAAAAAATAGGTTTTGGTGTTAGAAAGAGTTTTTAAAAATCATAAAAGGAGTAACAGTGGAGACATGCACAGTGGAAAATCTAAAATAAGAATAATTAAAAGCTGAAATAATATAAGTCAAGGAGAAATCACATACAGAGAGCCCACAAAAAGAACATGTCATCTATATGATAACAGGAGAATCACAAAACTACAAGGAGAGAAAAAATTAATTAATGAATGGTGCATTATAATACATTATTTGGAAAAAATTTTGGAACAGTACATGCTTATGTACTCATAAAACTAAACATATTTAAGAAGAATTAAGTATACAAATGTTTAAAAAATCATAACAATAGTGCAAAAATATAAGTCGAGATCTGATATCTGGATGGTTAGGAATTTCTAAGCATTAAAACATTAACTGGAAAAATCACAAAAGAACAATTCCAAATTTTACAATGTAAAAATTAAAAGTAACACTTTTATATATAAATAATTTCATTAGAAGTGACATTCAAAATAAATTGGGGACAATATTTGTAGCAATTATGACCATAAACTTAGTACTCTTTAAATAAATTTTAAAATCCTACAACTGAAAAATGTAAAAGAATACCATCAAATTCTAAGAAAAAATGCAAATTATACATAAAATGCTATATTACTTGGATAAAATATGATTTGAAATGGTCTCATTCTTAAGTTTTCATGAGGTAGAACACAACTGAGAAAAATCTTTAAGAAGAAATTAGGAATGCATTTCAGTAGCCTTCTAAAAGTGTATTTATAATGTAGTAATTCTCTCTAAGGCTCTCTTCTAAGAAAAATAAGTAATACATTTTTTAAAATTTTATTTAAAAATAAAAACAAAATTGGGGGCGCCTGGGTGGCTCAGTGGGTTAAGCTGCTGCCTTCGGCTCGGGTCATGATCTCGGGGTCCTGGGATCGAGTCCCACATCGGGCTCTCTGCTCAGCGGGGAGCCTGCTTCCCTTCCTCTCTCTCTGCCTGCCTCTCCGTCTACTTGTGATTTCTCTCTGTCAAATAAATAAATAAACTCTTTAAAAAATAATAATAATAAAAACAAAATACAATATTGTATATAAAATGTATGTATCATCCGCATTCAAAAATCTAGAAAGAAGTACATTAAATATTAAAAGGTTGTCTTGAGTAATGTGATTAGAGGAAGGTTTTAATTTTCATTTTTCATATTTCTAATTTTACTTATTTTTAACATTTTCATAAACTGTATTTATTAGATATAATTTATTGTAATACATTTTCCAATGTACATATTATACCAATATCTGAACAAATAACTATACAAAAAGATTATCCCTCCATTTAACTGTTTAAAAGGCTTCATCTAAAGGACTAACCTGATCATTATATTTCCAGTCCTGATACAGCAGATCTAGGGAATTAGTTTGTCATCAAAAGAGACTTCTTAATGCTCCTAGAATTGCACTACATGACAATTGACAATATTGTCAATATAAGTTTTAAGGTCAGGGTCAGCATACAGATGCTGAAGTCTCACCTATGGGTAATGCAGTTCATCAGTATATAAGGAAATTATCCAAATTTTTCAAATGTAGTGGCATTTTTAGAATATAGTCATGATAATGAATTACATTGCAGAGACTCAATTTACTGCATTGTTAAGCCTGAGAATTTTGGAAAAGAATGTCATGGGGAGAGGGTGGAAAACAGAAAATCAAAAGAATGTGATCTCAGAGCAGCAGTCACCACGAGCTGTAGTCTTGTGGAAGATGACACAGAAGATTCAGGATAGCTGGGGGAAATTTTATTGAATATCTGAGCTATACCAGCTCCATTTTGTCAGCCTTCTGCCATCATATTGTCTGAGTTACATTATAAGAACACTACATTCCATACGCAGCATTATACATCTCTGGTAATTTTGATGCATAAAGGATAAGTAAATTTTGGTATGTTTTGTTATCACAGCAGTGAGTGTTCTCTGAAAGCCTTGATCTAGTCCAAGCCTTGGCCATAAGTTACCAAGAAGTCTTTGGAGTTTACCTTCAAATCTTGCCATCATGAGCCCTTTGAGAACCCTGACTTTCTGTGATTTTCTTCAAGATAGCGTATCAGGTATCTGTCTGACATCATGGGAGCATGAGGGCATCTGTTGATGGCAAGGAGAAGACCATGGAGTCATATTCTCTGATAATGTTTATTCCACATCTGTGATTTGTGTCCTACAAGGCTCCTGGGAATTAAACCACATGTGCTGTATTTGCATTAATGGGAACTTGAGAAGAAGAGGCCATAACACTATTAAAATGTTTAGCTTTCCCTCTCCCATCACACAGACACATGCTAATAACTACTCCCAGACTTTGTATCATGGTCTTGCAGGATGAAGCGTGGAGCGTGCTCATTGTTTCAATACATGGGACTTGAAAACAAATAGCTGCCCTCTCTGCCTATGATAGTTTGCCAGGCTTTTAACTTATTTGGTTTTTCTCTCTTCGGATCATGGTGAGGTATCTCAAATGTATTCCAAACAGCACATTACCCCAAAGCTTTGTTTCTTCCTTTATAAAGAAACTCTTGCTTTAAGGTATATTTAGAAAAGCCAGGGTCTAAGCCAAATTCCAAAGAACCACATCCTAATTCTACTTTGAAAAGGCAGGAAATGACTTACCAGAACAGAATCCCCTATCCAGGCTTACTGACAACTCAGGCCTAATTGCTGAAAACATGACAGATATTCTGGAGTCTTTCCACAGGTTTAAATAGTCAACTGTTAAATTATATATGGAGATATTTTGAAGCATCTTATAAAGATGAGGGAGAGAGAGAAAGAGAAAGAGAGAGAAAGAGAAAGAGAGAGAAAGAGAAAGAGAGGGGTGGAAGGGAGAAAGTCGAAGAGCAGAGCTTGACGATTATTTCATCTTTCATGATCCATAGGCCAGTGTTTTTCAAATTGCATTTAAGACCCTTTGGTGGTGAAGAAATCAATTTAGTGAGTTGGGACCAGTGTTGTTTTTTTTTTTTAGAAATCAGTTAAAGGAAGAATGGACTAGAATAGAAATGCAGACAGTATCTCATATACCTATTGTAAGAGGAAACGTTATTTCATAAGTTTTGTTCCAGTATATGATATATACAGCTATATACATGTGTACACACAAATGCACAGACTTATAGTAGGTGTATTAAATATTATATAGAGAATAATAGATGAATGGATGGGTAGATATAGGTAGATAGATAGAATTGTGTTTGTCTGAGGAAGAGAGGGAGAGAGAGTCAAGGAAGAAGTATGAATTGGCAATGTAAAATATATTTCTTACCAAGGATCTTGGCCAGGAAAGTTTGAAAGCCATCATGAGACTTTATCTCCAGGTTAGTGTCTTCTTTAACTTTGAAATGAGTTGTTCTCTTAATGTCTCTCTCATCTGTTTTCAGATAGATTCACAAGCTACCTATAAACTTAATCTAATAAAAACAAACAGTTTTAGAAAACTTTATGGGTAAAATTCAGGAAAATATAAATCCAATGCCATGAACCATTCACTAAGAGGAACAAATTTCAAGCCAGATACTGGTTGTAATGATGGGAAAATATTCTGTTTAATGCCCTGCTCCTCATGTTTCTAGAGACTAATAAACCACACAATGATTCAGAGTGAACCTCAAAAATTAGGGGAGCAACTCCCTGTGTTGATGATCTTTAGACATCCTTTATTAAAGGATTAGGATTATTTCTTGGGCTCAGGAAAATCCAGTTAATGGCAATAGAACCATGTTGATGAAGCAGACAAAAAAAAACAAAAAAAAAAAACAAAACTGTAGTTGAGACAGGTACTAGGGAAAAGTCAGACTGCTAATATTGGAAGAAAGTGTGTCTGCTGGACTGAATACAGGAACAAAAACTAAGACGACAGAATACAGCCCAGGCTGTTAGAGTTAAGAGTGTGAGTTCCAACCTGAAATAACAAGAATATTTCACAGGCCAATTTGATAATCAATGAATACACTGAAATGGCTCATTTTCAGATACTCATATGACCATCTGCCTTGAATGCAAGTATGGATTATTGTTTGGTTACGTGTCTAGTAATTTAGGTGGATGAGGCAGATGGAAGGTGGCGTTAAAGAAGGGGGCAGGGAGAGAGAATCAGAGAGATGCTCAGCAGAGCCCCAGTTCCTGAAAGGGATACTGGCAAAAGGACTCCTGCCAGCTGAGAGGGTCTGGTGTACTATGTAAGCCACCAGACTAAGAAATCAGAAGCCAAGAAACAGGATAAGGATACACTTAACAGAACTGAGCTTCAGCGAACGAGAACTGGCTGTATTCTTACTTATCAGGACTTGAGATCTGTGGCAAGCCACCTTGAGGTGAGATAAAGATCTGAATCCAAATACTGGGCATGTCAGAAGGTAGCATCTAAAATTGAAGGCAGGGAAACAACCCCCTTGAACTGTGAAAAGAAGGGCAAAAAGGCTGAGAATCAGAACACCTAGGAGGCCATGGAAGAGGTACTCTACATCAGACAGAAGTGGTGTATCATCTTTTCAGAAGAGTTGCCCGGGAACAGCCTGGGAAGACAGATTTAGGCAGATGATTAGGGAAGTTGCAATACAGCTCCAGCTTTAAGCAAATGCCTCTGCTCCTCTAATACTATGCCCAGTTCGATGGATAGATCTGCTCTGGGATTTAGCATTGCTCTCCTCTTGCTTAACAGAACAAACCAAATATGGTTTCTAAATTTAAAGGTCTTCTATTATCTGAATACTACTATTCTACAGTATTAACCTATGTCAACTGAGCTTCCATTCATTCCATACCACTTTTTTGAGGGCCTGTGGTCTTCCAGATGATCCCCTAATTTCTGGGGTCACGTTGTCTTTGCATCAGGGAGTTTAAAGTGTAGCAAATATCAGACAAGAAATTTGATTAGTTCAATAGTGGGATAAGCGCCATGATGGAGTACCTATGGATGACCAGAGGGATACTCCTTTTTTGACCTCCTGAGGTTAGAAAAGCCTTGCCTGAGTAGGTAATATTTGGCTAGTTTCCTGAAGGAAGAGAGTAAGTTTGTAAAAATCCAAGGAACCCCAAAAATCAAATAACAATAACCATATTATTTAAGGTACTAACTATGTACCAGGTACTATGCTAAATTCTTTTCCTAAATTATATCTCATATGGCCTTCACAATGGTCCTATGGAGTATTATTTCCATCAGGTTATAGGTGATGATACCGAGACACAATGATTCTAAATAACTTGCTCAAAGTTATGTAGTTAGAAGTAGAGGACTTGAACAGAAAAGGTTGGAGAGAGAGAGAAAAGTCTTCAAGTACTTGGTGGTCCATATTAAAGAATTTAAGTTTATCTTTAGGATAACAGAAATTCAGTCAGTTACTTTTAAATGACATGTGACAGGTATGGGTTTGGAGATCATCTACTCAATGTACAGAATAGCTAGCAACTTTCAAATTGCATGTGGAGCTCTATAAACAGATTCTGGGGCCCTACTCATAGGGTCTGATTCTTTAGGTACCAGTGAACATGAGGATCTACTTATAAAGTTCTCCAAGGAGGAGTCAAGAATTCACTAATAAGAGGATGTAGAGAATGGTTTGTAAAAACACAAACTAGCAGTAGAGAGATCAGACCAGGGGTAATGGTGGATTACACTGAAATAGATACCAAATAGATACTACATAAGTAAAGATGTCGAACTAGAGATATCAATTAAGGCTTTATCAGTTTATTACTCAGATTAAAACAAAATGGAGTTGGTAATGTCACTCAGGAATGTGTCCCTAAGTAAGAAAAATCAAGAATGCTGATGGACTCCTATTTAAGGATGAGCGAAGGGAAAAGAATCTACAAAGAGGATTTAGGGATAGCTTATGAATGTCCTCTAGAGATACTATCTTCTTTCCTGCCTCTCACTAACTGCACAAACTGCTCCTGTCATCTTCCCTCTCCCTTCCTTTTCTTCTACTAAGTCTCATTTGTCCTTGTAAGAACCTTCTCCAACCTCCTTCCTTGAGGACAGTGGTTTGTTCCTTGGAGAAACAGTGGTTTGTTCCTTAAAAATGAGTACATATAGGCTCCATGTTGAATCATAATTATTGTTTCTCATTGTTTTCCCATGTTGGTGTTATTTGTCACACTAGATTATAAGCTTCTTAAGGGCAAAGAGTTAGCAAAAGAGCTAATTTACTTTGGAATACCTCACAGTTCTTAGAATTTGACATTAGTAGGAATTCAGTAGGTCCCTAAATATCAATGGCTATTGAATTGCTCCCCACTGTTGTGTATGATAAATAGTGATCTATATGTCCCAATGTATCCCTATTGGTCCCAAATAGACTTACTGTTCTTGTGTAACAATTAGTAATACGTCCTTTGCTTTCAAAATTGTCACAGTTTAGGCAATAATTTATGTAATCACCTTATAAAGTCACTAATAATGCAACTAATATTTTTTAAGTCCATCATTTTTAAGTGGTTCTATTTTTTTTTTTAAAGATTTTTATTTATTTATTTGACAGAAATCACAAGTAGACAGAGAGGCAGGCAGAGAGAGAGAGGGAAGCAGGCTCCCTGCTGAGCAGAGAGCCCGATGTGGGACTCGATCCCAGGACCCTGAGATCATGACCTGAGCCGAAGGCAGCGGCTTAACCCACTGAGCCACCCAGGCGCCCAAAGTGGTTCTATTTTTAACACAAATATTACTTTGGCTGGGTGGGAGGATTAAGTGTATTAAGTGTTGTTGCACACATTTAGTATGGAGTAATGTGTATATCATTCCAAATATCAAATGTCTCCATTATTATAATTATTGTTGTTATTTATTAACATATAATGTATTATTTGTTTCAGGGGTACAGGTGTGTGAATCATTAGTCTTACACAATTCACAGCAATCACCATAACACATACCCTCCCCAGTGTCCATTACCCACACCCAATCCCTGCCACTCCATCTCCTCCAGGAACCCTCAGTTTGTTGCCTGAGGTTAAGAGTCTTCTATGGTTTTTCTCCTCCCCAGGCCCATCTTGTTTCATTTTTCACTCCCTTCACCCATGACTCCCCACCCTGCCTCTTAAATTACTCATATCAGTGAGATCTTATGATAATTCTTTCTCTGATCAACTTGTTTTGCTTAGCATAATACCCTGTAGTTCCATCCACATCGTTGCAAATGGTAAGATTTCATTTTTGATGGCTGCATAGTATTCCTCTGTGTGTGTGTGTAAATGTATATATATGAATATATGCATATTATATATATGTATATTAATGTATATGCATATACACACACCACATCTTCTTTATCCCTTCATCTGTTGATGAACATCAAGTCTCTTAGCATAGTTTGCCTATTGTGGACATTGCTGCTGTAAACATTCAGGTGCACATGCCCCTTCAGATCACTTCATTTGTATCTTTAAATATCTATCCTTTGCTCACCTGTCAGAGGCCATTGTCTGTCATATAATCACAAGTGTTTTCTTTTTTCTACCATATAATCACAAGTATTTTTTTAAATACCATTAAATTATATTTTATATACCATTATATTATAAATAATATGACACTAAACTGTAGTTTTTAAAATGCTAGATATTTTTTCATGTTTGTTTAATGATAACCCTTTTGAATAAACAGTGAAGGATTTCTCCAATAGGCAGAATTATCATTTCTGTATATTTTCAGAAAAAAATTACAAAATCGTCAATTTACTTAAGCCTAGAATTCATGAAAAAAGAGAAGTTTCTTCTTATTTATGAAGTTCCTAATTATACATATGCTTAATGTATCATCCTTCATGAATACTGATGCTGTTTTATGGAGGGCAAAATCTAGATCGTGAGGTACTTGGTCAAAAACAATTTCAAAAAATTTTTGAAATCTAAAAGTAAGGTTTTACTATAGTATTAACTTCTTGAATTATATAGATTTGGAATCCAGACACCAAAAATTCACCAATTGAGGGTCTCCTGGGTGGCACAGTTGATTAAGCGTCCCAACTCTTGGTTTCAGCTCAGGTCATGATGTCAGGATCATGAGATTGAGCCCCACATGGGGCTCCATGCTCAGTGCAGAGTCTGCTTAAGACTCTCTCTCCTCTCTCTCCCTGCTGCTCTCTCTCTCAAATAAGCAAATCTTCAAAAATATTCACTAGTTGATCCCCAAATCCTCACCTAATATTCGTTATTCTTCCCAGACTATATAGTGAGACAGTACAGAAATAAATAGATACTGTTCTTTCTTGTGATCTGCACATTCTCCAAGGGGAATTCTCAGTTCCCTCAGTTCCCAAGTCAAGGTAGAATTAATCCTATGAGAAGAGTTCATTGGTGCCCTGGCTAATCTGCATTTACTAGAATAGCACAGAGGCGCTCTGTTTATGTCTGACAAAGTAGTTATAAATCACACTTCTTCAGATCATAAATACACATTTATCTTTAGAATATATCACCAACTGAGTCATTTTGATGTAAATATTGCACCTCTTAAATATAATGATGATAATAGAGGCTGTGAATCCACAGATTTGTTTGAGTGCTCCCTTTTCAATAACTGAAAATATTTAAATCGCGGAAGCTTTAACATCCTATGGGGAGTGGCAGACAGATGTGTCAATAGAGTGAGACCTACAAAAGTTACGACGGTTTTTTTCTGAGTAATGAATAAGGCGACTCACTGGCTTATGTAAGGAAATTATCATACTTTTCTAAGTGGGTACTTTTGGGTTATGCTGTGACTGGGAGCTCAGAAGTGACAGACTCAGTGGAGGTTTTGGGGGGAGTGTCCTCAGCTCCTTCACGTCTTTCAGTGCTGTCCTCACATGGAAAGGGCCCTGTGGCCAGTGATTGTAAACAATACCAGGTGGGCAGTGGTCTGCAGATTTTCACCTGTGGAAATCATCTAGCTTTCTGAGACTGGTAAAGAGATAATTCTTGGGTAAGAAGTCCCCAAGATTACGGAGAATCCACTTTGTGGTGGCATTGTCATTTGTTACTGGTTGGCATCCTTGTCTGGAAACTGTCTTAATTTTACTTGAAGAATAAAGCGCAGATTTTAATATGTATCTTCTGTTCTCTGAATGTAAAAAAGTATATAAAATACACCTACATTCACTTCTCACTGTCAGTATTGTAATTCAGCAGATTTTTGTTTTTCACTGAAACCTGGAGTTGAATTGTCTTGAGCCGGAAGGCATTCAAGCTGCTGTTTTCCACTCAGCTATATTTCTCTATAAGCATCTAATTGTTTCAAAAAGTGATGTACAGTATGCAAAAACCTGAATCTAATGCAAATAAGTCTGTACAGCACTAAAGTTAACAGGTGTTCTCATTAATGTAAGTAGACATGGAACAATTCTTGAATGTTTTATAAACACTCATAATCATGGCCAAATATGTTACAATAGCATAGAGCTACATACTGCAACATCTTTTATTCTTGTTGTGCAATCTCAGCACTTATTAATGGGAAATGTGTAAGTAATAAACTTGTGGTGACAATACCCGTTTCTGCGCGAGTCACTGTATCTTTAATTAGCTAATATTTTTAAATAAAATTCTTGGTAACAAAACTGTTGCCACTTGTCCTCCCACAGTTGGCTTGTTTATTAATGTTAATAGTGTTTTAGTGAAATTCATGGCTGCACTGTTGATTGACAAGCAATGAGCACCTTTGCATCACTGAGGTTCTCTAAAGACTTGACCCATTAACCTAGGTATTAACTCTTAAAAATATTAAACTTACATCTGGTTTCCCACGTTATCAACTCTCAGTTAGAAAGGTCCATACATAGGGTGAGATGCTTGGTTGATATAGTAGATTATCCTTGCAGAAAACATGGTGGCTTTGTTAATATAATCAAGAACATTCTATTCTAGAGATATGTATGGAAATATAGACCACACTTTGTGCTTCCTGACTCCTCCATATTTAATCCTATTGTCTAAAGTCTAGGACTTTTTGAGTAATGGGAAAATATAGCCCCAGACTGTGGTTATCAATCTTCATAATGGATTGCCTACTCTACTCTGAGAATCAAGATATTAGTAGATGTCAAAACAAACTACTTGCATTGCCTAAAAGAACACAATGGTCTTACAACCTTCAAAATGTTATTAAAATGGATGCCTTTCATGAAGATGGCACTGAAGGTGAAGAAGGAAGCCCCTGTCCCTCCCAATGCGAAAGCCAAAGCAAAGGCTTTGAAGGTCAAGAACAGGGTACTTAAAGACATCCCCAGTCACAAAAGAAAGATCTGCATGTCACCTACCTTCCAGGAGTCCAAGACACTGCATCCTCAAAGGCAGCCCAAATATCCTTGGAAGAGAACCCCCAGGAAAAACAAGCTTAACCACTATGTCATCATCAAGTTCTCCCTACTACCAAGTCAGCCATGAAGAAAATAAAAGACAGCAGCTCACTTGTGTTCATTGTGGATGTCAAAGCCAACAGGCACCAGATCAAACAGTTGTAAAGAAGGCCACTGACATGCCCAAGGGTAACACCTTGATCAGGCCTGATGGAGAGAAAAAGGCCTGTGTTTGCCCGGCCCCTGACTATGATGCTTTATATATTGCCAACAAAATTGGGATCATCTAAACTGAGTCCAGCTTGCTAAATCTAAATCTAAATTTATTTACCATAATTTTTTTTACAATGGAGGATGAGTTAAATATACTGTGGTATATCAAACATTATCATATAATATATTCACTGAAATGCAGAAGGCAGATGGTACTCGTCTATTTATTATTTACTTAATGCCCCTTAGGTGTGGGTTATGCAGCCACACAGTAGATAGACAACTGCCCTTGGTTTCAGAGTGAATATAGTGTAGTAGGGGGAATGGAGAAATCAACAGATAATTGTAATGCAGACCAATATTTCTTATAATAAAGTAGGATCAAGATATCATGGGAGCTCTTAGGAGGTGTATCTATTTCAGAGAACCCTTTTCTGAAAAGGCGACATCTAAATTGATCTGAATGAGATGACAGAGGAATCCAAGGGTTCTGGGCAATGGAAAGGTACTCAAAGGGAAGAAATGAAAATGAGTATGGGAAAGCTTGGGAACGAAAAAATTAAATATGGCTGAATCATAGAGACGCAAAAGGAAATACAGAACAAGGGGCTACACTGTGGGTAGGTGGCAGAGAACACAGGGTCTGGTAGGCTGAATTAAAGCTTGCACGGCAATGTAACATCTGTGGCGAGTCCCAGAATATAACCAAGCAGAGGAATAGGGTGATTAGATCCAAATTTTAGAGAGATCACAATGGCTGCAATATGAAATACTGGCTAGAAGAGAAAGTGTGGATGAGATGGGGGAGAAATCAAAAGATATTGTTATTAAATCCAAGTGGGAGATTATGGTAGTACAGATATTTATATGCATAAAAATTTTTCATGACACATTTTCATTATAATATAAGCACATATACAATGTTAATCCATGGGTAAAAAAATATTGAAGGATAGACAGTAATTTAGTATACTTTGGGGAAAGGGAGATTGTAAATTTATACTTTTTTGAGTTGTTAATTTTTTTAAATCAGGCATTACATAAATAACAGACATAATGAAAATCATTCCAATTTGAAAAGAGTGGGAGCTGCAGATTTCCAAATGCCATGGGACTAAATGTGTAATTTTGCACAGTGAACATAGCTCAGATTAAACACTGATCTGTGATTGGCAGTGACTGATTGAGAGTTGGGTACCAGCAAACATGAGTCCTAGGATGGTTACCTTATCTAGAGGCAACTACTCCTCCCAAATTTAGAAATTAATGTTAACAGCAATAGAACTCTAAACTGGTATCCTTATACAGCAACTGCTTCGATTAGTCACTTTTTCTGTCGTGTTTCATATGAGCACCACAGGCAAAAGTTTTGGTGTAGCTGACTGCAAAACTGTGGAAACTGCTAAACTATCTACTAATTACTTAGATAGTATTCTTTCATGAATATTGAGAAGACTGTTTCTCAGTACTTAAAATATTTTCCTACTGATAAAAGAATGCACATGAGTTTTTGTCTAACATTTGTTTGATTGAAATAAATTTGGGGTTTGGGTATTTCGTTTACAAATAGAAAGGTAAATTGAACAAGTGATATAGACGTGACTATACGCTATGGGCCAGTTTTATTATGCAGAACAAATCTGTGTGAACCAAATTATTTGGGTGTCAAAGGTACAACTCAATTTCAATTAAAAAGCACTGTTTCTTGAAAGATTGGCCTTAAACCTTAGATTTTGGAATGCCCTTGAGATCTGTTGTGTATGTAGCCCAACATTTGTTTACTTTCCATTAAATAAGAAATTGCTTACGTGGGCAGGTTATTTTGATATGATGACACCACTGAGGGTTTCAATAAATGTACATGCAAATCAATCAACCTCAAATACATTGAGAACATATCCAATAAACATCTGGAAACTAATGAACACACATTTGTTAACACAGAGGGAGTTGTGGAAATTCAGGATCCATTGGTGGCTAGCCTGATTTAGTAGCATGTGGGTTTAAGAATATTTCATGGAGTCAAAAGAAAGAATGGGTAATTATAACATGAGGTTTAACATCTTTAGATATGTAGAACATTTTCCGTTGCTTAAAACAAATATTCCCTAGGAAAGTATAAAACATTTTTCTGACTTGCAAAGTTTTTGCAGTCTATCATTTAAATTACTTAAATAAAGGGAGCTTTACTGCTCCCCAAAGCTAAGAATATAACACCCTCCATGCATATTAGCTTGATCTTCCTGACAGACCAGAAAAGTGTTTGTGTGTGCCAATTAAAACAAAAATGGATCCCTAGTGGCTTGTTCTTCACACAACTTCTGAAGACGGCTATCATTGTTTGCTAGGGTAACCCTGGATAAGGCTGCTATCCAAAGTAAACAAACTTTTCAAAACTTTCATGACACATGGGGGTTACAAATGCATTTTAATAAGAGAGTTGCCAAAGCAACTTTTTCCCCCTTATAATCAGCATATATTTACTTAACATCTAGCAACATTGGGAACACAAGGCAGATCCTTTCTCACAAAATGTTTTAACAAGAAACATTTTTGGAAAGACAAATTGAAGACCTTTTACTTCTAACTGATATTTTACCCATAGTTTAATGTTAACTTTGCTCAACATGTTAAGGAAAATGTTAGGAGTTACTCAAACCAGACTGTAATTTGAGATAGACATGCAGCTTGATAATGTAATTTCTTTGGTGGTCATAAACACCTTTGAGACCAAGTAATATATCTATTAGTATAACCATGACAACCTTTATTTGATCAGCTATATCAAATGGATATTTGTGGAGTGTGATGCAAGATGAAAAAAATGTGAATCTGGGGGGTTTTATTTGAGCATTATTTCTTCAGTTTTAGGTCTTGAGCTCTCACTATTATGTAGCCAAAATATATACCTATATTTTATGCTGTTAGAATTCAATAAAGATAGAGTCAAAATTAACTTCAAAAATAATTTATATTCACTTCAAATGAATTTAGTATATTTTGACATAAATTGTTATAGCTACTTAATTTAATTCAAATATAATGACTTCATCATGAAGTCCAAAGTGTCTCCAAATACAATAGTAATTAAATTCCATTTCTCTTAAATGGGTAATCCATTTATTTGTAGAATCACTGTAGCCATATAATTCAACATTTTTTAGGAGTGTTTGAATATTTGGCATATTTTATTACACATTTCCTACATATAGTTTCAGCTTCATTAAGATGGAATCAATTCTCCTTTGGTTCATAATCAAAGATTGATGATAAGCAAAATATGAATGATATTTAGATCAAATGTAGGATTGTTTTAGTCCTTTCTAAGATTTGAAGGGATTTTTTTTGGATGCCCCAATCCTGTTTTAGATATATTTTTTTCATAGTAGAATAGTGGTTATTTTTCAGGAGCGGGGGGAAGAAGAAAACAATTGAATAAGGTTATTGCGTGATCCTTTAAAACTGGGCTATCTTTAACGTAACAGTAAAGAAACAAAAGACTTTTTTTTTCTAAGATCTGCATTCCATTCCAGATTTCACAATTGAGACCAACTCACTATAGTCCATTTCCCATATGCATAGAGTCCTTGACTATAAGATTGTTTGCTGAGGACTAGCAAACTAGAAATCAAGATCTTTGTAATCTCTTAATTCTATCATTATAAAATGATGCCAATTTGATAGAATGGCATTCTCATTTTCCTCATTTGCTTCATTTTCTTCATTTGCAAAATTACTTTATGATAGTGGAGGGAAGCTGCGTTTGGAGAATGTTTATTATGTGCTTTGAGATCATTAAAGCTGATATCACTTTGCATACCAAGTGGTAGTATTCATATCCTTAATATACTAAAGTTCTCATACAATCAACCTTTAAACAATAACATATCATGACCAACAGTTTATGTGTAATTCCATGATGTAAATGTGTCTGCAGTAATTACTCTGTCCTCTGAAATCTTGACATGAGCATTGTCTGTGGCATTCACATTGGGACTTGGTATAAGCCATTTTCTATTGTTATTTATCTTTATATGCATATGTCCTATCAACGCAAACAGATTGTGAGCTCTTGAGTGTTGGGGAGGGCGTATCCTTAATTTCTAGCAATGTGCTTCCCACTTAATGGATGCTTAATCAATCCTTGATGACTAGAGGTATATCTGGTCAAAGACACCCTGATCAGTCTCCTAAACAAAGAATTATTTGCAGAAATGATTCTGTGATAGGAAAAGTGCTGCTCTCAAAGTGGGGGAACACATATCACTCACTATTTCTTGCACCTTTGATAGTCTCAACATGCATTTGAGGTCAACTGGAATGGAAATAGCAAAAATACTAAGCCATCAAATACATTTAAGTGATAAGGTATCTATCCATAGCATAAAGTTGTGCACGGATCATTGTCATATACATTTGGTTTTTATTTATAAAAGACTGGCAATAATTAAATTAAAATGACCATAGTGTTTACTCTGTGGAGTCATGAATAGTTTTAATCTACTTTTTTGCTATCTTTATTTTTTCCAAATTCTTCATAAGACATACAATTATTCTTATAATTAGGAAAAAATGTGGAATTCTATAAGTTTTTGTTTCTATTCTGGTAAACTAAATTACAGAAATTTTTAATAGTTTAATGCCATTTACATGTTATTTTTCATTTAAATTAAAATTGACCAAGGGAAAGACTAAATGCCAGACTGTATATAGACAAGGGCGATGCTTAATTGACGATACTGAAAAGGGCAATACTTAAACATAGACATTGCTCATGAAAACTCTTCAAAGTTGCCTAAATTAGCCTAACAGTATTCCATGTGTTAATTAAAGCCTGAAAAACACATTTCTTCTCTCCTTACCACTTATTGGTGGAGTTTGGAGCTGGGAGATAACCTGCTTCCATCTTCAGAAGAACCACAAGGACACAGACCTAGGTTCCTAGCCTAGAGGAAAACTGTTGTTGAAATAATACCAATATTCTTCATCCTGCTCAGTGGGTACATTCATATGATTTCCTAGACATCCATGTGACACCAGCAAGCGCTCAGACACATCCTGATTGAGTGTGAAAAGTTTGAGGAAAATTTCCCCAGGCAGGTAATTAAAGATACCTATTATTGACAACATTGGCACATTTCACTAAGACTGCTTTGGTGCCAGGATATATCCCTTCAAAATAGGAGTTGGTGGCAAGGACGGATTTCAAGAGATGTTTGTCTAAAGTAGGCTTCAAAGCAAAATGGAGACCAGCCACTCTTGCCTAAACCCGTTGTGCTTTCTCTTAAGTTCCTTCTTCATCCACCTCGCGTCAGCCAGTTTTTCTCACTTAAGCAAAACATGATATTGCGAGAATACATTAGCATGGCTTAATATCAGATCTTTTATGCCTGTTATTAGTTTTACATCACTTTAGATTGTCATCAGGAATTGTTCAATCAAAAGGTTTAGTCAAAGCTAACAGTCTTTACTGATGTCTTTTTCCCCCAAGAGTGTTGAAAATTCGATTGTTCAAACTGCAAATATGATTCAGCAAACCATTTATCAGAAAACCTTAAGGAGGTAATGTAAAATGTGGATGGAAACCTGAATTAAATGGACTTGAGCAGTCAAAGACTTTGAAACTGCTTTCCTGTGAACGTCTGGGATAAAGCAGAACAAAGTCAATTACTGACTGTAATTAAGAAGTGGATGCATTTAAACTGTAGAGAGCAGTAGCAGACTTCTCCAGACTGCCTAGTAACTGGAAAGATTAGTGGAAAGACAGAGGAGAGACTATGAACTGTATCTTCCTGATAGGATATTTTGAATGAATTGCATTCATACAGTTCCCTGATCCAACATCCTCAAATGAATTCATAGATCACTGATTATGTACGATTAATGCAGTAATATATCTGGATAAAGAAACTTTTAAAATGTGTTTTGTTTTTGGTTGTGTTGGCTGTAAAAGATTCCCTTTCCTTGCATAGCATGCACCAAAAATGCGAACGTACGGCTGAAGTACTTACATTTTATCACTGTTTGAATTTACTAGATTGAAAACTGAACTGTGAGCTCTTACCTAAACCCTCAGCATATAATAAATCTAATTATGCTTTTTGCTTGTACTTTGGAATGTTTCTTTTTATAATTTTAATAATGGTTTATTTATAATGGCAGAAAAATAGATTGTACATTGTCTTTGGGCTAATTTGTGTTTCTTTGTGTATGTTATCAAATTGTGATATTCTATAATACATTCATAATCAAAATATTTAAATTTAGATTAGGAGGAAGGTAGAGGTCAGGGACATTACCGGTTTTCTTGGGTTAGTTACAGTGACCTTATATTTCTAGATTACTATTTCTGTGGCAACAGTTTATAAAGTAAATATTTGGAACTTAATGTAAGTAAAGAACATTGCTAGGGTGTTCAGATAATTAGGCAAACATCAGCTTAACTGTCTTTTAATAGATAAATAAGACAGAGGACTATTTGGAGGCTATTTTGAGCCATCCCAAATCTAACATGCAATTTTACTTAAAAATAAAAAAAAAGAGCGAGCGATTGGTCCCAGTAGTCTGTCAAATTCTAATGTGGATAATTAAATTCCTCTTAGTTTTTAATCTTTCACTTCTCAGAATTGCATATACTTAGTTCCTCTTGTTACAGTTTTAAGACATGAAAACACCTCTCACTCAACAATGGTTGCGTCACGGGACAGAGTGATGTTGTATCTCTGAATCATTTTTTCTCAAAATAAATGAAGAGTGAATATATAAGTATGGATGTAATTGAAAATTTCCTTAAAACTCCAGGATCATTGTTGCCGTAAGAATCACTGAACCCTTCAGACTGAGCTATTTTGGGTAATAATCCTCGCTTTAATGATAGAATTATAGAGACATCCTGAAGAGTGATTAGTGATTTTCTGAACCTGTGGGCACATTTCAGTGTTCACCTCCGATTTAGAGCAAGGAAGTCTGAGAAGAGGTGACTAGCCCCTGATTGAGTATTTTGAAATGGCAGTCTTCTAAACCTTTGAAGCCTTGCTTGATGTGTGACATTAGTCGGGCAATGTTCATCTTCCTGTTGAAACAAGCAGTCAATACAAAGGGAGAATCTTCACAGTTCAGACGGATGGCCTAATACAGAAAGCATGTCTACACCCACTCTAATCAAATTCGTCTCTAAGTAGCCTTTTCTGTGTGAAATCAAGAGCACCGCTCTGTTTCTATAGGGTCACATTCTTCTCTCACAATTCTGGAGAGGAAAAGATTCACCGTAATGAAAAATGTATAGTTACATGTTAAATATTGCCAACTACTTAATAGCTCTTAGAGTCTGGAACGGGGATGTTCACTTGATGAATACTCTCTGTGAGAGGTTCAAATATGTAAATAAAGTTTTATTCTAATATGGTCCGTTTGTGGGAACATTAGTCCTTTATTACTTTCCTATAGGCCTTTATGATAGGAAAGTAGAAATAGCCAAATGTTATTCATTTGAATGACCTTTTTGGAAAAGTCTGCATTAGTCTCTTTGGTAAATAATCTGTTTTACAGCCTTCCATAAAAGGAAATCAAATATAGAGATACTATTAGATTTGAAAAAGACAAACAGGAAAGAGCCGAAAGTGCAAAATGAATTCTGACACACCCGGGTGCATTTTTCTGAGGTTCTGACTTAAGTGGGTACTGTCTGCATCGTTCTGAACTTCCTGACTCGCTTCTGCTTGAGTTGGAGCAATTCAGCTTGAGTCCTACTCTGAGTTAATCGTTCTATTATTAAAACAATAATGTATTTGTTATGACATGAAAAAACAGTTTATAGAGAGCAGTTCAAAATGATCCTGGTCTTCCAGTTCCCAGAAAGACAATTACTGGAATCTAAGAAAATATTGTGTTGTATTGAAGTCTTGTTTTTTAAACTATATATATATATACACACATATATACACATATATACACACACACTCGTATATATATATATATACATATATATCATATATGCATATGATATATGCATATATGCATATATGCATATGATATATATGTATATATATATCTCCTTTTTTTAATGTAAGACTTTATTTCATATGGTTTGCTTACCTGTCGATTTTTTTTTCAGATCACAACAGTATCAGGAAATGAGTTCCTTCTGCAGTCAGATATTGACTTCATCATATTGGATTGGTTCCACGCTATCAAAAATGCAATTGACAGATTGGTATGTATTTGTTTTGGCTGTTACCTTTATTAATTAAAATGTTGTCACTTAAATTGTGTTGCTTAGGCATATAACCACATATTTAAATAGATCCTATAGATCGAGAGATATTAAGTTATTTTAAGTTTAAATAAAGTCCACTAAAAACCCATTTCAACAGATGTGATTCCTAGAGCTAAATGTCATTTGATTTCTCTCTTTCAAATGAAAAACACAGTGTATTCATTCCCCCTCCCCTGAAATAACATGGACATTCATTTACAAGAAGCTGTAAAAAGCACACAAGCACTTAATGACTACTGAATTTTCACATTTTCAGTTTATGTTGTCTGTAATACACATTCTTAAAAATAAATATCAGAGTATTTGAGCCCATACTAACTGTTATAATACCAGTAAATAATAATCCTTTATACTGATTTTCACTGTTCTTCCAGTGAAGTTAGATTGTTCTTCCCATGAAAATTATGAATCTAAAACTTCAAGAAATTATCCAAAATCCATACATTTGGAGTATATTTTTAAAGAATCAAATTATTTAAAACTACCATTATATACTGATTCTAGACCAAACATTTAATTTTTGGATTACTAATATTTGCAGAATCTTGAGGAAAAAATAACTATTCTCAGGAGCTTTTAATAAGGTATACAATACGAAAATACTGCATTTTCTGTATGATTTTATTTCTATTTAATTGCAGTCTTCCTTTATAACATTTTGGGACTAAAACTTTAAAAAATAACAAATTGACTTTTCTCCTTCAACCGTCTAGTCCCCTTATCCAGGCTTGCTTGAGTGCTTACCCCCATGTTTACCCACCCACACACAGAGTTTGTTGTTGTTAAGAGTGGACTCTGGACTCAAACTGCTTGAGTTTGAATCCTGGTTCCATCCTTACTAGCTGTGTGGCCTTAGGCAAATTACTTATCTCTTTGGCTTCAGTTTCCTTGTCTGGAAAGCAGGGGTAATGATGATATCTACCTCACAGGATTACTGTGATGATTAATTGAGTTAATACAAGTGGAGTGCTTGGGGTAATGCAAAGCATTTAGTAAGTTTTATATACATAGAGCTATTATTAAATTTGAATATTCAACTTAGCATAGAGGACCTGTCCTAAAATAATTATCTTAGTTCAGTCTTCCCTTTAGAATTAACATCAAAATAGATCACTAAGCTATTTGGTAAATCCGTTCTTCCCTGTAAAATTATTTAGCCTAATTGTTTGTTATTTCCAGCCAAAGGATCCAAGTGGTTCATCAAGAAACCTGGAATTATTCAAAATCCAGAGATCTTCCAGTACTGAATTACTAAGTCACTACGATAATGATATAAAAGAACAGAAACCAGAGCACAGAAAATCTTTAAGTAAGTATTTATTTTTTTTTACTTGCTGATTTTAACTTTGTCTAAATGCATTGCTTATGAAATATAAATGCATGGAAATTAAGATTTGAGCCAAACTCATACTACCCATGGAAGATTCGTAGCCATTTCCTGGCCATGGATTCATACACTGGAGGGCAGTCTGGGTGCTTTACTCGCATCATTGTTGGTAAGGCCGTTTGAGAAAATAATTGTTCCAAGGTCATGGTCTCTGCTTACAGCAAACCTCTGAATCTCTGAGTAATAGCCATGGCGTTCAGATTGGTGATTGATTTTGAGAGTGGTAAATGTCAAGCGTCTCCAAACCTTGGTATGCTGACTATTTGATTTCCATACATTAAAAGATGTATGAGTGATTGCCACGGGTTGGCATAACTTCAACCAAGAGGCTATGGAACTTTCCACACTTTCAGACCACCAGAAAGATTTAGATATGTGGGTTATGAATTATATGTTCTCCAGGGTCACATCAAGTTATAATATCCTGAAAGAAGTGAGTTTGGAGTAAGAAGCACCAATCTCACCATATAGTGATCTTGAGTATAACTCTCAACCTTGCCCAGCCTGCTTCCTCCTCAACAGAAGGAGGGTATGAAAACGTGTCACGCATCTCACAGTTGGTTTGGGGGGTTTCGGCCTTCTAAAAGGTATCTCTGAAATCAAAGTGGGAGTCTAAGAAATCAAAGAAAACTAACTTCCCAAAGTCTCAAAATTTATAGTACCTTTTCTGGATCACCTACCCTCAGCCTTCTGAATCCCTATTTTTTTCTGCCATCTCCCTCTGATCTAAGATCAGTGTAGTTACATGCTAGCTTTTTGATTTAAAGAGAACTCTATACGTAGAGAAGGGCTTCTAACAGAATATCTACATGTATACATGAGTACATGCGCTAAATGACTATGTATGTATATATGCATAAGTTTGTGTGCATTAGGGAAGACACATATATATGTATGTATATATAAACATAGATGCACTCTCACATGCATATGACAAGGAAGAGAGAAGCTATTTATATATAATATATCTTACAGAGCTAAATTATTGGGATATTAAAAATCTAGAAATAGCATGACAACTCTGAGTAGAAGCACCCTTTCAAAATGAAGTCATTATTCAAAAACTCATACCATAATTTCAGCAACTGCTAGAAACATATTTAGCTAGCCAATTGTGTTAGGTTGGAGTTTAAAATGATCCATGTTAATGTCTTAATCTGTATGGTGTTCTGTAAATTAAGTTATTTGCGGAGAGTTAGCTGTGCCATTTAAAAGATTGTTCCATAGGTGGTACAGTTTGGAGTTACCTCATTTGAATATTTCCCTTTAATTCCTGGTCATCGTTCCCCTTTGCTTAATATGGAATCAAATTTAAGGTAAGATTTTAGAATTAGAATTGAATTGTGAGTATGTCAATGCTATGTAAGTGAGTATGTTAATGTTAATTATATGACCATTTTGTCATGTGTATGTGATGGGATACATGAGGCAATGATTAGTCGAGGTTTGGAGGATACCTTGACATGCGTCTAGAGACTGAAGCTTGGGAGAAAATAAAGATTTATAAAAGTGTTTGAGAAACAGTGAAGCAAATGGATTCTGTGTTCAGGGATAGTCACTTGAAATGTTTTAGGATGATACAGGGGGAAAAATGTTTCTACAGATAGAATACCAGCTACTCCTCTTTAGAATTTATTTTTGATTGGGAAAGACAATTATTTGTGTATTTGGGGCTTAAATTCAAGCCTTCCTAGAGACAAGGGACGGGGCATATGATTTATCTATTCGTTTTAAAATGTAGCTAATTCTCTAGGGACCTCATATTCACCTTTTCCTTTGCAGTTTAAAAATAATGATAGCCAGCAACCATTGAACACTTTCTTTTCACCAGGAATTATTCTAAGTTCTCATTTGTGTTGACTTACCTAATCCTCCCACTAACCCAACAAATCAGGTGCTACTACTAAACCTATTTTAGAGATGAGAAAACTGAGGCATGGAGATTAAGGCCATTTGTACAAAGACAAGTTACAGAGACAAGTTTCAAACCCATGCAATTTGAGATTAGAGCTTATGCTTTTAATCATTACACTACAGTGAAGTCAACAAAGAAAAGGTAAACTTAATTTATATCAACTTTGGACTTGGATGGAAATGCTACATTAAAAATGACATGCATAGAAATCAGTGAACTTAAATAGGGACCCAAAACATTAGCAAAAGAACTAAAACCAAATGTCTCTGGAGTTTGGTGTCACTATTAAAATAAAGAGGTCATTTAGTCTTTAATGTTAGCCCTAATTTTAGAAAATGCTTCATTTCTATATTTTGATGGATATTTATAGTTGTAAGCCTTTTTTAAGTCTTAGTAATTTTTTTGCAGTGTAGGATACTGTTAATATCCCTCTATTACTTTAAATTAAGTTTGTTCACTATTTATGTGTTGCTTTTCATTTAAAAGTCATAATGATTGACACACCCACACAATGTCAAATTAGATTATGCATTTGAAATAATGATTGGCATATTTTATATTTGATGCTTTTTAAAATATTTTTTCAAGTAGGAAGTATACTGTGTGATACCCCCTCTGATATCCGTCCTAGATTTGAACACCCAAACTTAGATTCTTAAAACATGCATTCAGTTTTATGTTACCCTCTTGAGATTAAACAATTATGTGGAATTAAAGATTCACAGACTCCCCTTCCTTATTAGTAGTCTAAGCACAAACTTTATTGTCAGTTTGCTGCCTTTGGCTTCCTGTGCCCTTGATGTTCCCATAAGTTTTGTCGCCAAGATTGTAGACAGATAAAGCCAGAATTACTTTTTTTTAAAGGCATGTGAACATCATTAGCAGCTAACAGGTGGTCATTTCATTGTCCAGTTTCTCTGGGTAACATGGGAAAAAATATGTACTCTCAATGAGTGAATTGTGAAAGTTAAGTGCTTAAATATACTTTCCTTTTTAAAATATGATTCTAATCTGCCAACATTATTAAGGACTAATCAGATATTTTAAGATATCAGCGGAGTCTAACAGACACGAAGCCAGAAAATTCAATGTAAGGGCCAAATCACTGTGGGAAATTCAGGACACCAGCATGGGATGAGAGTGGGAGAGCAGCTCTCCAGGGAGGGTTGTTAATGGAAAGTGGAGAGTCAATCAAAGAAAATGCTAGCATATTTTTCCAAGGAAAGAGAAGTATCTTCCACGAATGGCAAAGAGGAAAGGCCCAAATATAAATCCTGTATCAAATAATCTTGGAGAGTTTTCTTAACTTTTCTGAGCTTTACGTTGTAGATCTGTAAAAATGGGTCTACTAATGTCCTTGCATGATAGCATGAGAATTTGAAATTAGACATGTAAATATTTAGCTCCCAGCAGGCCCTCAATGGGTAGGAGCTCTTATTATCATCCTCTCTGTCCCGGAGCAGATGGTACCAAAACAGGGCATGAGCCTAGGGTCGTATCTAATGGAAGAATGGAGCAGGACACATATACTTGACACCCTTTACCCAAGCATAGAGAGAATATGGGGAAAGAACCAGAATTGGGTATGGGAGTCATGGCTATGAAAATCTAAATAGGAGCAGCTGGTCTTTCTCCTGGCGAGTCCCCAGGTGAAAATGGCAGCCAGGGCATTCTTGGGAGCAGCACACCAGGAAATAATAGAAAGGAGCCAAGAGATACTCATGGTTCTTGTATGCCCAGAAGAGCTGGTCATGAAGTTCCAGTTGATGGAAAGGATTCACCATCTAACCATTTCACTATTCCTTTAGGCACAGCTCTAGTTTATTCATCCATTCATGTATTCATTCTTTTTAACTAACTGGTATACCTGAAGGTACACAACTAAAATTCATGACTTTACTCGTTTGCACTTTCCATTTTTTAAAAAATATTTTCGTATTTGGCTTATGCTTCACAAGTGGTATACTGTGCGCTGATCAGGGCTAAACTGTGAAACCCATGCATGGAGACCTTGGGTAACTTGTATATGAAACTGATACTTATAGCATTATAAATAAGCACCCCAAAATGACAAATGACCATGAAAAATATAAAAAAGAATAAGATCAAACAGTAAGAGAACTGAAAGAAAATGAGTTTTCTTCTAGCTGTCTTTCAACGAACTTTTCATAAACAACAAATGTATTCTGGATGCAATCTTTACAGTATTTAGGTCTCATTCCCCAATTTCATCTCCCCTTAGTGATGTGTGTAGTAGGGGTGTAGGTACAGAGCTACAGGGATAAAGACAGGAATGAAAAAAATGGGGTGAGATATTCATACAATGTAGAAAATGAAAATATCTGTGAACCCTTAAAAATATCTTTGTTTAAAAATTTGCCTGCGAAGTAATCATGATCATGCCAAGTGAAAACAAGTCTGATAGAGAGGCAGTTATTTTTTGTACTAATCTAAATAATTATAACACTGGTCATCCACAATGTAAGTAGACTGTGTCCTCAAAATCCAATTGTAAACTGGTTGCTTAGATCTCAGCACACTTTCATAAGGAAACCACGTACCAGCCACAAAAGGACGCTTGAACCTTATGCAATCACTTAGAATGTTGTTTTTAGGGAACAGCTTGTTCTGAGTTTGTTGCACCTCTGGCCCTAAGAGCTAAGACTTTCCAGTAGCATTGCTTTCCATCTGGTTTCCCTTTTCCTCCTCCCCTGCTCCTGTACCTACCCCACCAAAGCAATTAGAATAAACAGAATGACTTTGGCTAAGAGGCTCCTGGACCCTGAAAATCCTCAGTGGTGTCAAGGAGGGAATGCAGAGCCTCCAAGCCAGAATAAAATACTGGGGAAAAGGGAGCATGAAAGGAAGGAAAATTTTTTAACACAGGCAAGGAAGTGAGTTCTTGGCAGGAGCAGATGCTCTTTGTACAAAATGTGTGTAATGACAGATTAAGTCTGGTATTGTCCTAAATGTTAATATTTGATGAATCTAGGTCATATCTATAGGAGTTATCATGATGCTCCTGTTTTCTGTATATATTAAGAGTTTCACAATTAAAAATGAGTACACACAAAGTATTACTCATGGTTATAATTTGATAAGGGAATATAGATATTTTCTAATTCTGGCTTGAAAATTTCTAAAGATCAAATTTTCTGATTATGAATTACATTAAGACCTCCTTAGATAATTTAAAAAAAACACTAATAACTCTTTATTTTCCAATTTTTCTCCAAAAGTCTCTCTCTATATATATAGTGTATGTGTGTGTGTGTGTGACTATTGTGGCCTTTCTAATAGCAGTGTAATTAAAGAAATTTGTAAGATGTTTATTATTATCCAAAATGGAAAAGTCATACTAGTTTTTTGGATGCATATGTAACTAGCAATTGTTTAATACTCATATTGTGATGTCTGTTCTGGAGACCCATATAAAGACATATTTTAAAGTTGCTTATTCTTAAGAATTTTGTATGAAACAGCCTAATCTTGCCAATGCACAAAAATAATAAGATAAATAAGCCATCTGCCAAGAAAATGAAAACAACATTAAAATTGCACAAATAAATTGTATCTCACCCTGAAGAAACAAAAATCTCCTACCTGGGAACAACAAAAAAGTCATAATATTTATGTAGAGTATTATGGGTTATTGTGTTGTCAAAGGAACAAAGGTTTTCGATTTGGGTGAGATGGTCAATCATCTGATTCTTGTTTTTTACCCCCTAAAAACAATATTACTATCTTGGCACCAGTTTCAGTCAGTGTGTATGTGAGAAAAATAAACTATTAAAGAAAAGTGTGAAAACAAAAATTATTTTGTTTTCCTATAGTCATAAGACTGACAATATCAAAGGAACGGTGAATGTCAGTTCTTTTCTTGATTGTTTTCCACAGGTCAAGGGAGTTCTTTATTTCAGAATATTTCTATAACTAAACAAAAATGAAAATTTTTAAAAGAAAATTTATGTTGCTAAAACAGGAGGATTTCAATATTACAGGAAAAAAAAGACAGTAAAGATTAGACACACACTTGACAATCAGGCAACCAAATTACTTTGTCAAACTGGTTTTATTCATGAAGGTTACAGGGCCTCACTGAGGCACTGTGTGACTACAGAAATTTTCTGACATGTGTTCCAAAGGTACTTAGCAGCATTCCCAGCTTTCCTGGGACCCATAGATTACAGTTTCTTCAAAACATTCAGTTCTCCATGAATCATTTGATAAGAAGACCTAGTTATAAACTGAGCAAAGAATATTCTGATTAATCTCCTCTTTCCCATCTAAGGGGTTGATCTTGCCCTCTGAACTGTGGGTGTCCATTGTCATGTATCTTGTAACATCAGCTACTCTGAGAGTCTATCTAACCCTATCAGCACTCAAGCACTAGATCACCCCATCTCTTCCTGACCCTTGCAGTAACTCCATGACCGTTTTTTCCCTTAGATAAACTGCATTTAATCAATTTCTGATTTCATTAGGTCAGATGGCATCTTTCTTTCAATAATAGGCCAAATCAAAAGGGCTCTTTGGTCTAACTCTTGAGCAATATTTCCTTAGCATTAATACACTACTGTGATTGTAAACAATATAAAAAGTGCTCTTTGATCTCCTTTGAAAGTTTCTCTCCGTTTATTCTATGACTCTAGAATGGGTATATATTAACACTTCCTTGTAAAGTTTTATCATATAATATTTGTTCACTACTGTCATATCAAGTTTAAACTATCTTAGCTAAACATGATATTTAAGGGGTTCTTATAATGAATCCCTGTGTAGGGGGAAAAAAAAACATTCTTTGAACACATATGGTCACCTCTTTTTGTATACAGAATTTATTGGGTCTACTCCTTTTTGTTTCTGGAGTATAGAAGCAATGTTAGTTTCCTTCAAAATCCTAAAAGAAAGTAATTTGCTTTTTAATGCATTTATTTTGATGTCCCAAGTAGATCTAATGGTATAGTTAGGGGGGAAAATTATATAATCTGAAATTTTCTTGGAAAATAAGTTTGTTTCTTACTACTCATAAAATCCACATGTATGCAAGGAAGATCAGGTGTTGCTTTCACCCAATGTGTGAGATGTATCCAAAAATACCATCTGTGTCTGTCCAAATTAAATAAAGTGTGATCTGTAACAATAGGACTCTTAGCTTCCTTCAAGAAATGTCTCAGGGGCGACTTGGGGAAAGGTAAATCAGTCTGCCAATTCATCTTTCCTTAATTATTTATTTATTTTTTTTTAAAGATTTATTTATTTATTTATTTGACAGAGAGAAATCACAAGTAGATGGAGAGGCAGGCAGAGAGAGAGAGAGAGGGAAGCAGGCTCCCTGCCGAGCAGAGGGCCCGATGCAGGACTCGATCCCAGGACCCTGAGATCATGACCTGAGCCGAAGGCAGCGGCTTAACCCACTGAGCCACCCAGGTGCCCATTTCTTTGATTATTTAAATAGAACCTGAAGCCACGTACTCTTGCTACTCAATTTCCCTAATATAAATAAATATATCCTTTTTGTATACAAAATTAATTGACCTAAAAAAGTAGAGGCCAAACGGGAGATGCTATGGCCAAATAGAAAATGTAAGGACTGGGATTTTGCCATTAGAGATGATGTCCTCCAAAATTGAAATCAAAGGTTAAGAGCAATTTCTAATCAAATTACTGCATTGAAAGGATTCAAGTCAAAGATCCTCAATAGAAACCTCTTCATGACCTACATCCCCTTCTTCAGTTTTTTCCCACTACTCTCTGACCCATGGTTTATATTCCAGAGAAACAGTGCTTATCATCCCTGACATACATTGGTGTATGCTGACTCTTGCCTTGAAGTCAAGGCCTTCCTTTCCTAAATTAACATTCTTTAAGACTCAGCTCAGGCCATGCATTCTCTTGAAAACTTTACAAGATTTCTATGATAAGTTAGGTGATCTTCCTTGGTTTTCTTATAATGTTCTGTCCATATCACTATCACTGTAATTACCAAAGTGTGTTACAATAAGCCAATGTCAAATGTCTGTTTGTCTACCCACTAGACTGCCAGACTCTAGAAAGGGTTCTGTCTTATTTACCCTTATATCTGCTAGTAGCAGAGTGGCTTGATCATATTTGAGATTGTTCAAAAATGTATAGTGTTAAGTTAGTTAGTAAATGAATAAGGATATTCACATGACCAACATGAACATACTACTTGCTGTGTGCTAAAAATCATGATGAAATTTCTGAAACTTATTTAGGAACAATAATAAACCAGTCCTTGTCCTGACTACTTGTAATGGTTTGACATTTTAAGGTCACTATTTATGTGCCTCTTTCAGTTTTCTCTTAGAACTTTAAAATTTCAAATCAATGATATGTTTTCTGCAGGTCACATGTAATGTGCCTAATAAAATCATCTACAAATAAGTGCTCTATTCTGTGGTGAGGATAAAAATGACTAAGACCTTGCAGGAGAAGAAAGGAAAATCCTAATCCCTTTGCTTAAAGTCACTGTCTTCTCAACAACTTTCTCTTATGTATGCTAGCCCCTACTTTATTTAAGGGAAAACTCTGGTTCATTCTTACTCTTTAGGCTCTTCTATGGACCCTGACAGAATTTGCAAGGCCCTATTGGATGCGATAAAAAAAAGGAGAAACCCTTAAGTGTATCAGAAAAAAAGGAGTAATAAAAAAGAGTAGTTTGGAAAATTTTTGTTTTTCTGAAAATTTTAGGAGACTCGAGAAAAGTTTTCTTTAAGGTCAGTTTATTTATAAAAATCTGACTAAAAACAGAAGCTTATAAAAATATTACATGTAACGTTTTCCAAAGGTTGTATGATTATTGTATCAGAAATTTGGGTCTAAGAGTCCCAAAATTTAAGTATAATTCTTACCTCTGGGATACTAGGTATAAGACTTGGACCAGTTTCTTAAGTTTCCCAGAAAGGACTTTCCAGATAAATACAATGGATACTTTTTACATAAATATAAAATAAATATATAAATATGTATATGATTTATATATGATCTAATAAATATATTAGACCTAATGATAATGTAGATACTAAATCTAGAATATATCCCAAACTTTGTTGATCTATAGTATAATATAAATATTAGATTCCAAATGAGTGTACTCTGAGCAAAATTATCATGGCTTTTGTTTGTGTACTATAAATTCTTCAATTCTTCTCTTTTAGAAATACAGCAAGAATGCACTTTGCCACTGATTTAAATAGTCAACAAACTCAGATTAAACAAATGCATAATTTATCAGGGGCCTAATTTTTAAATATCTTGATCATTCTGTTGACTCATGGCATCATAATACTTTTATTTTAGTTTCCTTAAGGGATTCCTTAAGTGTTATGAGTAATAAACATTCTGTTTTGCCTTTCCTGAACGTGTGAGCCTGAGGTTATGGCGTTGTCTAGAGATTAAGCTTCACCAAGTGTCAGTTGCCTTTTCCTTTCTTGTATGAAATGGCAAAATGGTGCAATAGTAGAACTTTGACAGAGATTTCTGGATCACTTAAAAGCAATTAAAGATTTCATTTACTTTTAGTATTATATGTATACATACATATATGTGTGTGTGTATATATACATATATACGTGTATATTCGAATCAAAGCAAACATCGTAACACATCTGGTGATAAAGAGGTGGCATTTTTACTAGAATAAGAATATCAAAACCACCTGAATATAGAGTCACTCACAGGGAATAAACTGGAAGATGCTGTAAGTCTGGTCTCACTAAAACATACACGATCAAAAGACTGGTGAGCATGCCTAGATGCCCACCATGTCGGCTGTATCTGAATTAAGGGAATTTGATACCTAGGAGAGGCAGTTCTAGCTGAGCAAGGTTTCAGTCTTTTGCTGAAGCCAGGATCTTTCTATTCTGTTAGACCACAAGTGCCTGAGGGTATAAGCCTCCATATGATGATAACTCCTCAACCCCATTACTTAGACGAGAGTCTGAAACACAGTGGTTTTCCATATTTTAAATGTCTCAGTGAATGAGTGAACAAATGACTGAGTGAATGAGATGAAGAGAAGAAACCAATTGCAAATTTAATGTCCGAGGAATAAAGGGAAAATTTTTACATGCGAGGCACTGACCCCTTCCTCACCAGCCCAGGCCCCTTGGCAAGTATATTTCTTTTCTTTTTTATGATTTAAATCCAATTAATTAACATATAGTATATTATTAGTTTCAGAGGTGAGTTCAGTGATTCCTCAGTCTTACGTAATACCCAGTGCTCATTACATCCTTTGCCATCCTTAATGTCCATCCCCCAATTACCCAATCCCCACACCCCCTCTCCCCTCTAGCAACTCTCGGTTTGTTTCCGATAGTTAAGAGTCTCTTATTTTTGCCTCCTTCTCTGTTTTTATCTTATTTTATTTTTCTTTCCCTGCAACATGATCCCCTGTTTCGCTGCTTGTATTCCACCTCTGAGTGAAATCATATGACAATTATCTTTCTCTGATATATTTCACTTAGCCTAATACCCTCTAGTTCTATCCACATCATTGCAAATGGCAAGATTCCATTTTTTTTGATGGCAGAGTAATATACCATTGTATAGATATCCCACATCTTCTTTATCTTGTTCATCTGTTGATGGACATCTGGGCTCTTTCCATAGTTTGGCTACTGTGGGGATTGCTGCTATGACCATTCAGGTGCACGTGTCCCTTCGGATCACTTCATTCTTATCCTTGGAGTAAATACCTAGTAGTGAAATTGCTGGGTCATAGGGTAGCTCTATTTTCAACTTTTTGAGGAACCTCAATATTGTTTTCCTGAGTGGCTGCACCAGCTTGAATTCCCACCAACAGTGTGAGAGGATTCCCCTCTCTCTGCATCCTCTGAGGCACTGACCTGTTGATAGGTGTTTTAGTTTTGGTTCCTCAAGAAGCAGTTCCTGAGACAAGGATGTGAGCGTATATAATATTTTTGGAAATTGATACCTGGAGACACAGGTAGGAGGCGATGGGGGGCCCAGGGGAGAAGAGAGCCAGGGAAACAAGGCAGCCAATAAAGGGAAATAATAGGTACCTGGAATTTAATACTGCTGTGAAACTCTGGGAGTTTGTTTTTCAGAATGAGAAGAAAGAAATGGCAGAGAATAAATAAAATGGATACATATTAGACAGGAAAGAAAGAACTACAGATCAAAACATGTTGGAAAACAGCAGTAGATTAGTGAGGCTGGAGTGCACAAAACATTAGAGCAACAACTGGAGATCAGGTTGGAAACGAACAGGGAACATTGGCAGGGGGGTCATGCATGAAGTGCTAGGGGATTTGGATTTTATCCTATAAGTAATAGGAGCCTAGCAACAGACTTTTCAGAAGGCAGGAGATATTAACAGATCTGATATGCAAAGTGATCACTTTGGTGGAAATGCGGAGAATGGCAAAGAGAAAAGTAGCACCAAAAACGAGTGAAAGATAAGAGATAAGAAGATAAATTAGGAAACTGTTACAGTGGGCCAAGTCACATAATGCAGGCTAAAACTAGGCAATGAGAATAGAGAAGGGGAAAGATCCAGGACTTTCTGCGGGGATATTGATAGGTTTTCTTGACACGTAGTAGAAGAATTATTGGCAGAGTCCAAACACTCACTGCATCTGTGGTTTGGGGAAAACATCAGGATGCCTAGGAGTTTGGCAGAATTTGCCCCCAGTTTCATTCTTTCAGAATCCTACTAGATGGGGTTACTTAGGTCCATGGACCAGCAGCAGCAACACCATCATCTGGGAGTTTATTAGGAAATACAGTATCTTCTGCCCCACCTGAAATCTACTGAACAGAATCTGCCTTTAAACCGCTGATTGACATGCACATTGAGAAGCACTCTAAGTAGTTTTGCAAGTTCAGAGCCAGAGTGGCTTTTGAAACTTTGACAAGCCTTACTCATATAGAAGAGCTGGGTATTCTATCTCTGTGTAAAATAACTCTGCATATGGTTATTATCATAGTAGCCATGCCATGACAATGATTGTAGGTGGGGACTATTTATTTAATCTCATCAATCGCTTTCAAATGGTGACTGTAGACTGAGAGAGAACCAATAATTAAACACTTTCCTTGTAACTTGTGTCTGTGCCACACCTAAGTCATGAACTAAGTCAGTGGCTCTGGCCAAGCAAAAACAACAATAACAAAAATTAAGCCAAGAATAAACTACCCTCACTGAAACAAACAGCCAAGAAAGCAAAGCTCCAAACAATTCCCTGGATGTCATCCATGAATTCCCTAGACATACGCATGTACAAAGTCCATCTGAAATGCTGTTTACCCTTTTTTCCATTGGACTCTTTCTCTTTTTGGGGAAACATACAATCTCATATACAGCCATCCTTCCTTTATTTATTGATTGATTGATTTATTGATTACTTTTCTAAATGCAAGAATAATAGTAGTTTATTGCTTAAATGTCTTTTATTTTTATGTTGTTCTTGGGTAGTTGAGTTAATTTTGCCCATTGGTCTTTCGAGTTGTATGTCATAATCCTGCATGAGCCGGGGTTTAGCTGTTTTACTCCCAGAGTAAGCTTATCTGTCTTGCCTGACAAAACAGTCAAGGCCTACCTGCCTGCAATTGAGTGTAGTTGGTACGAAGAGTTGCAAAGAAAGCCAACGTAGGCTCACCATTGAGTTATCAAAAAATAAAGGACAAATTCAAAATAAAGTCTGATTAGTCCTTCTCATAGTGTAAGACTTTACTCACCAAGAAGAGCTCACAGTGACTGTCTTTTGAAACAAAAGCCTCGTTTTCTTGGGTCTGCCTTTATCTGTTCTAGGAAAAGAAAACCAAAATGGGCAAATGATACTCCTTTTCCAAGTAAGAACCTTCCTCAGAAATTTGCCCCTAAAAGTCCAGTCTTAAAAATGTTTTGGATGGCAATGAAACAGATCGAAAAGACTTTCCTCAAAATCTTAATCCTGCCTGGATTCCCTTCATTTATTTAGTTTTATGACTCTGGGACATCTTACATAAGAATGATTAATCTTCTTTTTTTTTTTTTTTTCCTTCGTCAGTACCTGGGTCTGTTACTGAGGTGCCATGCCTTATTTTTTAAATTAGGCATAACTGATTCCACAGAAGTGGTTGGCGGAGAACCCATAGAATTTTTGCTTAACTCATTTTTATTGAACAGAATCCAGAATTTTAGTCAAGAAGTGTTAGATATTAATCACATGTGAGTGGGATCATTAAAATTTCCTTTACCTTCCAGAACAGCAGGTCATTATAGAATCGTAAGAAGTGAGCTCACTTAATAATCTTTACAATTACATAAAAGCAATCATTTTCATAAGTCTTAGAAGAAGCTTTTAACTGTTACTTAAAGAGCATATCAGAATACCAGAAATTATTATGTTGTGTTATTATAGATGTGACTTGAGAAGTGAAGAAAAAAAATCTTCTCTGACTCAAGGCTCTTAGGAGCTATCCTTTCCAGATTGACTAGTTTTGTTTAACACAGGTTATGATTATACTTTTTACACAGCTAGAAGAGACCTTCCTGCTGAAATAGAAATTCTAGTATCATTTCTTAATTATTACACTCTTAACTTTATGGAAAAATGCAATAGTTTCTACTGCAGTAGAATTTGGTGCAGTAGAAATTGGTGACAATTTAAGGTGAGTCAGTTAAGGAGAAAAACTAAAACAAATCCCTCCTCTAAATTATTACTGCCTTTCTCTTTTCTTTTCTTGTAACCACTTCTCATCTTTGACTTTGAAACCCAACAGTTTAAACTTGGTTCTTATTTCAGTGGGCTAATCCCCTTTCATAAATCATGCTCAAGAGCTGAAATAATTTGCACATCATTTAAAGAGTATTTGCTTTGAAATATTCACCTCAAGCCCTTTTGTATATCCTTTCTCTCTAAAGATTTGTAGTATTTGTTTTGTTCTCTGAGGTATAAAAGACCTGGATAAACTTTATTCCTGTTGTTTCAAGATTAGTTAACGAAAATGCATATTAATTCAGCAGGGATGGGAACAAACCTCAGTAAAGATGATCATACATGTGCCTCACGGGAATAGCAAAGTACAAAATGTCAGTCTTCAAATCTCCTTGGACTTGCTCAAAAGAGCATTGAGGGATTTAAATTTCCAGAATATGTCTACAAATGTATTTTCTTTGTTGTGGAGAACAGGAGCTATGCTGATTATTTTTCCCCAGAAATTGATTTAATTTGTATTTGAACGAAAATTAAGCTATCCACAAAGTGGCTCTTCAAGAATACAGAGAAAAACAGCCATGGCAAAGGAAAATTTAACATTAAAAAATGATATGCCTGATATGCCACTGGATTCTTAATTTGTTTTGTTTCAGACCTCAAATCCCAAAATAAAATTTAACAGAACAATATCTTTTCCCCTAAAAGTAAGTAGAATTGAAAGGACCTCATAAAATCAGAAGTAAACATATTTAAAGTTCAATGACACCTTTCCGTGTATAAACTCCAGTTTTACAGTTTGCTAGTAAACTCAGGAAAAAAATACTGATTTCTCCAAATAGTGTATCTGTTTTGTATGTTAAGATGTGCCCTGTTCTTTTCTTAAACTGAAAATGACCATAAACTTTGGCACTTAAGTGCTTATCCGGAAATGACTAAGTAGATTTGGGGGTAATAAATCACTCATAGGGATCCAGCCACCCACAGTCTTGTTCCACTTCTCTTCTTTACAAGTGTAGCAATAGACATTTCCACAGTCCTCAGGGTGCCAAACTTTGCACCATTAGGAAAATCTGCAAGTGGCTTGATTTATCTTCCTCACTCAGTTAGCTAAGACCCAACTAAGTAAAAATCAGCAGGAATAAACTTGACTTGTTAAACTTTTTTAATAGGGAGATGCAACAATTAGAACTTTCCTCCTTTGCCACTTCAATTTACTTTGGATGTGAAGCCCCTTGTGAAAAATATTCAGAGGAGATCTCAAATGATAGGTGCATGGCTGGATGATGCTGACTCGGAGTTTTCATTATACACAGAGGATTGTCTGCTGATTGCAATTAATCCAGACACAATCCTCCTGGTACTTGGGGAGGAATGTGGAAGAAATAGCCATTTTATAAGTTGTAAACTCCTAAATTACCCTAAATTAGAGGCACTATTAATCGGACACTTAGATATAGACAGGATCTGCTTATTGTGTAGGCTCATCTTCCCCTGATGGAGAAATCAATTAAATATTTAGGATGTGGAATACCTTCCAGGTTGGATAATGCATTTCATTTAGATTATGGCCCTCCAATCCGAAACATTAAAGGGGATCTTAACGGATGGAAGCACATTACTGTCTCTTGGATTGGGTGCATTAACACTTTAAAAATGAATGTGCTTCCTAGGATTTCCTATTTGTTCCACCAGCTGCCTGTCGATGCGCCAGATAAACAGTTTAAGGATAAGTATGTAAAAGATGCATGTGCAACACTCTGTGTGTTGAGGTGCACTCTTGTAGGAAAAGTCCCCAACTGTGGCCCCTTTGGAGGGCTTTCTCAGTACCCTAACAACCTCAGATGACAGGGCTTATTTGATCATGGGAGAGTGGAGGAAAAGTCAAAAAAGAGATGCAATTAGTCCTCTCACAAAGGTTCTGTGGATATCTAATCTGGTATTATTCCTTTCTATAACTTAATTCATAGCTAGTGATTATTATAAGAAAATACTCGGATGACATGGTAAAATTGGAAATAAACCTAAGCTTTCCCATTATAAAAATATTTGGCATGAAGATAAATTGATTTGATTCTCACCCAAGGACCACTATACGGGGACCCAATTTATGAACAATATTGTAAGAACAAAGCTCTTGCATCCCCCATGCTACAGAAACATGGTAGAGAAATAGATGGTGTCTTGGAGTACTTACCAGGCTGTAGGCTGTGTCCTGAGGAATGTACATGTCCTCTCTTCCTTAATCCTATCAATGACCTTATCAGGTACTCAGGTGTTATGATCACCCTCATCTCATCTGTTGGGTGAATGAGACACTGAAGGCTGATCAAAGTGGTCAAGATTACACAGCTAAGAACTAACAGAATTAGAATTCAAAACCAAGCACTTTGACTCCACCGCCTGGAGTCATAACCATTGTTTCACGAGACTCTGGGTTCTAGAGTGAGGCTGAAGGTTTCTGCTACCTACTAGTTCTATAAACTTTGAACATGTCACTTAACCTCACTTATATTCTGTTTTATAATCTTAAAAACATCACTAATAGTAGCAGCTATCTCACTGAGTTGTTTGGAACTGTAAGATTAGATTATGACACTTAGAGCAGTGCTTAGCATAATGTAAGTACTCAATAAATGTTAATAATAATATTGGTACAAGTATTTTGTTTTCTGCCATGTATTTTGAAAGGTCCTCCTAATCTGGTTAAGAAAAAGATACTTTAGAGATAAATATTGAAATCTTTAAAGATGAACATACTTTTAAAAATTCCCTTGTATTTCTGGGGAATGAATAGTGTATTGAATGACTTACAGAAGACTATAATCTTCCTGAACTGAGTCAGATATTTGTCCTCTTTTGTTTCCATTTATAAAAGTCTTGATTCACAATTGACACAAATATATCATATTGAGTTACTCAGTGAAAACAAATTTATCCAATCATAAAAGAAATGATGAAGATGGGGTCAATTTCTTTGTTTCTAGAGACAAACTCGTCATGCCAAATCTGATAGAACACATGCTTCAGTGTGTTTGCCTTGCTTCAGAAGACAGCAGAAAACTGAGCTAACTGGTATAATTACATAACTTGGATAGTCATATTGAGAGGGTTCAATGTTGGCACTAGAATATGGAATTATAAAGTTCAATGAAGTTGCAGGAATTTAACTGAAAAGAAATTACTTATCAGCATTTTGACAGGGAATAAACAAAAAAGGAACAAATTGATCCTTTCAAAGTTGGGTGGAAAGAACGTTCCAGAAGCCTTCCTTTGTAATCACTGTCATTGAGAAGCCCTGAGGCCCCTTATTTGTTAGTAATTGATACCTAGACTTCAGGCTCAAATACTAAAGACAACTGCTATTTTAAGGGCTTGTCAAGAAAGTTAGGAATTAGTTGGAGTTCTTTTTTCTACTCAGTCCACCACTATTTTTTCACTATTGGGTCAAGTTTGTTGTAAATCAGGGGTGAATCAACCATATGCAGATACTTCTACCTTTTAAATACATTTGGAAGAGTACTGGGGTAAAATCAGAATCTAATACTTAAAACAACCAGAAATGTGCTTTATTCAGCTAGGAAAACAGATTGATCAGCAAACACTCTATATTGGATTGTTTGTTTGGAGATCCTAACAGTGGAGTGAAGCTCCTCCTCTACTTTTCTTCCACTGAACACAAAGAAAGAAAAGGACTTAGATAGCATGAGAATAAAAGAATGGGACCCAGGCCCAAGCAAATGGATTAGCCAGTCAACTCAGAAGTCAATGAAGAAATAAGTTGCCTAGAACCATAACCTTCCCAATGTTTGTGTTACATTCTTAATATAGAGGGATTAGTAATTTCTCTGTATTATAATATGTTCATAATATAGATGGATTAACACAGATCAGGATGATCTATATCTCGGGACAGAGGAAAGACAAAATAATCTCTAAAAAGCTAAGATCTTTATTTGCGGTCTAAGCAAAGATGACATAAAATCTAAAAAGCGAGATTAGTAGGAGAACCAGTCAGTTCTGACATTCACATCATAGGAATTTATTGAGAAGTTCTTTTTGTGAGCACTGTTTGAAGCATGGAAGTCAAAGAGGTTCCAGATATTATCCATTCTGCATTGACAAAGAGTGTTTATGGTCACATTTTAAGTAAATATTTCCTATTCTCTACCAAGATGATTTAGTTCAAAGATGAATTTCCACATGAAATGCTCTTAAAATATACCTGCTTGATTTTATCAACAAAATGAACACAATAGTGACCAGTTAAATATACTTCTGGCAAAGTATTTTGCTGAAGTTTATATCTCACTGAGTTTATCAGAAATTTTGTATTCGTATTAAGGACAAACTCTCATCTATGTAGGTTAAGTATCACCATAGACCGTGGTCCACCAAGAGTTAAGGGGATTTAATACATGAAAACGCTGCAAGCTTGAGTTCTGTTGTATTTTTTATCCTCAGTGTTCTAGAGGATGGAATCATTTCCTAGCTGTTTCTAAAACTAAGGATCTGTTACTTTCCATTAATAAAAACAGTGTTAAATTACCTAGAGTTCAACTGTTAGGGAGCTAGAGCCACCTGCACAATCAGATTGGGATAGCTCACCTGGTTGTCCAGCAGCAGTATAGTAAGGAAAAATGTTGATGCTAGAACCAGATGGTATTGGTGTAAGTCATGGCTCCACCAGTACCTTCTGTGTGCCTTGAGTAGCATGTTCTTGTAGATTGGCAGTAAGGACTAAAATTATTTTTTCCCTTAAAGTGTTTAGAATGGTGCCCAGAATAGAGTAGTCTTGAAATGTTAGTTATTAATATTAGAGATTCCCATTAGGCCAAATAAACTTAACAGTCCATATGACTTGCATAAATTTAAAAACAAAATGGTAAAAATATAAACCACAGAGTGACAAATTAATTGGGGATTGTAGAAAAATTGAGAATAATTACAAATGAAATAATAATTTTGAATTTCTATTATTTTATGCATTAAAATTAAATACATTGGGTAATGATATAAAGTAAACAAAGATATAAAGTAATATGACTAAATTCACTTCCAAAAAGCTAAAGCATTCTCTTCCTATAGGGGAAAAATTTTTAATTGCTCTTCACGTATTAACATCAATATTAATTTAAAAAATGTAAAAACGGCAGATGTGCCATGTGCTATTCTAAGAATACAGCATGTATATTCTTATTTCTCATCTTTCAAACACCTTATGTATTAAGAATAATTTTATATTCATTCACAGAGGAGGAAACAAATATTTTAGTTTTGGAGTCCAGAATATAACATAAGCAGCCTAACACAAAATACATGTTGCATCTTTTAGCTTTGTACAATTTTGTTTTTAGTTTCTCTTGTCTTTTTTTAAGTTTTACTTGTTAATATGTATAGATAATTATATTGTTCCATGATTTTTGTACATGTGCTTTGAAAGATAAAAAGATCTTTATACAGATATAAATGCATGTGTGTGTGTATATGTAGTATACAAAAATAAATTTCAAGGGCCATATTGACAGATGGAAAAGCACAAGGGTCAAGGGAAGCTGATTTAGAAAGTAATATATAATAATAAAAATTAAACTCTAACATTTATTGATTTAACAGATGGTGAGATAAAAAGTAAAAACAAAATCTTAAAATGTAGTATGATTTTTAAAATTAGTGATATTATTTTATGAATTTATTCTGAAGTTTTGTTATTTTCTAATTATATTTTCTAAAACTCTTTTAATTTCCCAAATAAGTTACTACTTTCATTTAGCAGTTCCTCTTCAGAAGTCTACATATGTACAAATATTTAGTATTAGAACATAAAATTTAACCTTAGAGAGATACTCTTAAGTTATGGTGGAGGTAAAAAACATATTTTACATATTTGTGTTATTGACTCATAGGTATATGTCGAGCTTTGTACCCTAAATACAGACAGTGCATATTGTTTTCAGTTATCCCACAGAGTATTTATTATTATCAATCACATACTAAAACTGCAGACATTTTTGAAAAATCCCAAATGCAGAAATTATAAAGAAATGTGATCCAGATAAGATATAATAAAATGTAATAAAAATTGAAATTCATAACAAGATATTTTTTTTAATGCCCAAGTCATTGTTAATTAAAATAATATTTCCTTCAATTGCTTTTATCCTAAGGAAGTGTCCATTAAATATCAAATTCAATAGTATGCAACCAAAGATATATTCAGAGGCAAATGCATAGCTTTATATATTTTTAATATTAAAAAGAAAGTAAAATGAGTTTGCATTAAACTCGAAAAACATTTTTTTTTAAATAACTAAATATAACAAGAGAAATCTGAAAATAGAAGTGATAAAATTTGGAAGAAACAATCAACTAGGAAACAAAAAAATAAATCATTATTGAACTAAAAGGTGGTTCTTTGGAAAATAATCTTATTAAGAAAGAAATAAAAACTGAAAAATCTAATTGAAAAGAACATAAAGCACAATTAGCTAAAATTTAAAATGTGAAGCAGATACAAAATAAGTTAAATTTTAAGACAATAGTATACAAAATTTTATTCTGATAGATGAGAAACCAATAGGTTATTGGAAATGCAACCAGAGTAATGAAGGAAAAAGTAGAATATCTAAATACGGTCTTTCAAATTCTGCCTCTGAGTTTAAATCTGCCCAAGTTTACTGATTAGTGATATCAATTAGTGATATCAATTTCCTAAAGAATAGGTAATTTTCATGCCATTACAAAGCACACAAATAAAGAAAAAGTCTTAAAATGCACTGATAATCGAGGAACTGAAAATTAAAGAAATAGAAGGTATGTTGCCACCACTGCAGCACAGCTACCAAGAACACTAGGAGTCTGCACAGAAAGGACCAAACATGACCAGAATTTCAGTGCTGATTTTCTACCAAGTTTCTCAAGGGCCTCTGCTCTGGAGATCTGCACACAAACTTTTCAAGCACTACCAAACCAACAGTGTGTTCAAAAAACAATAAAGGGGAAGGATATTCCTATTGAAAGACTGGTGATTATAGGTCATAAGAAAGAATGGCCTAGGGACACATGGGTGGCTTACTCAGTTAAGTACCTGCCTTTAGCTCAGGTCATGATCCCAGGGTCCTGGGATCAGTCCCACATCCAGCTCCTTGTTTAGCAGGAAGCGGGCTTCTTCTGCCTGCCACTTCTCCTGCTTGGCGCTCTCTCTCTCTCTCTCTCTCTCTCTCTCTCTCTGACAAATAAATAAATAAAACCTTAAAAAAAAAAAAAAAGTAAATAGTCTGAAATCATGCCCTTAACAGTTGAAAATGGACTTCTCCTATCTGTTAAGAACTCTGGATTTTTTTCAAGTAAGAACGTTAAGACATATCAGTTTGATAAGTAGTTTAAGAGAAAGGAAATTTATTTCTTCCTTCCTAATGTTTTCCTTTTCATTGTGGATGAACCATTACTCATTGCTTTGAAGTCAAGACTCAGTTGCTTTGGAATCTCACAGCAACTAAATACAACACAGAACAATTTTTGGAATGATGGTTTTAATACTTGGTCTGTGATCAGTTTAAGATAATATATGTAAATAATTTTTTAAATATTTTATTTATTTATTTTAGAGAGATTGAGAGAGAGCAAGAGACAATGAGAGAGTGAGAGAGAGAGAGAGAGAGAGAGAGTATGAGTGGGTGAGGGGCAGAGGGGGAAGCAGACTCCCTGCAGAGCAGAGAGCACAAAAAAGAACTCAATCCCAGGACTCCAGGATCATGACCTGAGTGGAAAGCAGACACCCAACCAACTGAGCCACCCAGGAGCCCCAATACATGTCAATAATTTAAAAAATGGTAAACTGCTCAAGATGGTTATGGCCACCTCACCTCTCATCTTCTTAGTTTATTTTTTTTTTCTTAATGGAAGCAATTGGCTAGAACTTCCTTAGCCTCAAGGAACTAATGCTCTGAAAACCATTCTAGCAACATGATTTCAATGTGCAGAGACACAGTTTTATATTTTTATATATTAACTTAATAGTTCTGAAGATTGCTGCTAGCTTGGGTTAGCTTAGAGGCAGACAACTTTTAATAGTCTGTCTCCTGCCTTAACAAGGTATCTCAGAGTAAGGCTTGAAGACTTCAAGAAGGTCATGGTGAATGTTGTCTTAGAGCTACAATGGAGTGAAATAGGATGACTTGAGTAGCCATAGAAGACTCAAGTTGCAAAGATCTGCTGTAGCCAGCATCCAATCCAAGTCAAAGGGTGAAAGCATTTGCATAAGATTAAAATGCAAAATGATGCATCTAGTTAAATGGGAATGCTTTATTTGCCTTGTTTCTGCATTCTGCCCTGTAACATCTTGAATTGTAAAGATGGAATAAGTCATAGTATTTCAAATCTATCATTTAAAAACAAAAACAAAATTAAAAAGAAGAAAACATTACATTTTTTTCATGTATCTTGTCATCAAATATACTTCCTTGCATCAGAAATATGCAGATACAAAAGCATATGCATGTGTGTGCAGGTTTATATATAACTATTCTATCTTTATTGTATATGAAAGCTTTCTGGGAAGCAATTTGGAAATGAGTACTTGTTAGTACTTAAAAATTTGTGGTCTTCAAACTAAATTTCAGTTCTGGAAGTCTGAATAAAATTAAATTAAATTAAATTTCAAAGGAAATAATAACAACAATCTAAAAGTCTGAATTAAAGTGCTATTGAGCACAGTGAAAAAATTTGCAAAGATCCACCTGCAAGCAGTGGGCACCTGTTAATAAAGTCCTGCCTGGTGCATTCATGTGATGGTGTATTATGCAGCCATGAACATTTCTGCCTTCAAAAAAAAAATCACGGGGGTGCCTGGGTGGCTCATTCGTTAAGCATCTGCCTTCGGCTTAGGTCATGATTCCAGGGTCCTGGGATCCAGTCCCAAGTCAGTCTCTTTACTCAGCAGGAGACCTGCTTCTCCCTCTCCCTCTGCTGCTCCCCCTGCTTGTTCCTTCTCTCTCTCTCTGTCAAATAAATAAATAAAATCTTTAAAAAATATAATCACGCAATGATTGTGCATGGTGTAATGTAAAGTGTGGGGAAGAAAAACAGGCTACAAAACTCGTTAAATAAGAAGTATGAAAGCAGGACCTGATCTGTTTGTTCAGAGATATATCCCTGCGCAAAGTTAGGGCTCATAAATGTCTGTTAAATATGTGAATGAATATATGAGATAAAAGAAAAATATACAGAAATAGCAACAGCAACAGTGGTTAACTCTAAGTAATAAAATTACCTTTGGTTTATTTTATTGTTTTATTCTCTGTTCTTTTTGTATCTTCTAAATTTTTCACAATAACTAGATGTTTGTTTCTAAATTCAGGAAATTTTAAAAATAGGGCATTATTGCAGAAGGTTTACATTATTTTTTAAAATTTGTTTATTCATTTGAGAGATACGGAGAGAGAGAGAGAGCACATGCAGTGGAACAGGCAGATACAGATTCCCTGTTGAGCTGGGAGCCCCATGTGGGGCTCGATCTCAGGACCCTGAGATCAGGACCTGAGCCAAAGGTAGATGCTTAATTGACTGAGCCACCCAGGTGCCCCAAAAGGTGCACATTACAAAGTGCTTGCTATATTGTGCTTATGAGCATTTGGCTCTTCTCTGCTCAGATTTTAAACTCTTGGGTCTGTTCACTTCAATTTTCTTCCTCAAATTTCACCTGCTCAGACATGTGACTACTATATATACAATCACACACACATATATATTATATATATATATACATGTGTGTGTGAGTGTGTATATATATGTATACACATAAGGACTACAATACATGCTTCTAGTTTTATTCCTTTTCCTTTATCCTTTCCATGAATGAAAGCATGAATGAGGCATATCTGAAAAAATGTAAATCTAGACACTGAAAACATAATTTCTCATCAAAGAGTCAGAATGTAAGGGGTTAGAAGACAAAGTACTTGAACACTGTTGAATTATAAACTTCATGGTATACTAACCAGACCTTAGATATGAAGCAAAAACTGTGATCTACTGTTTTGATATGGTAATTGCATTAGGATTGTTATCCTCTTTACTATCCTTTTTTTCCCAAGAAGTGATTCAGTTTTCTAGGAAGATTTTACCCAGGCTTTGATCCTTTCTAAGTAACATATACGGGTGATTCCTCCTCTCATTGGTAAGATTGACACAAGAGAATGAGGAGAAAGCTAACATATTGCCATTTTAGAGGACACTTAGGAGAGAAATCCAGCACAGATGGCTCCAGCTGATTCTCTGCATTGTGCCATCATTCAGGGCAAGGGCCCTAGACTGCAGGGGCAGGAGGGCTGGCAGCTCACGAAGGATATCTGCCACCTTTGACAAGAGGAGCAGACACAGAAAGCATAGATAAAACACCTAACAGCAGCCCTGGGAGAGAGGCCCCTTTCTCCAGCAAAATTTCCCTTTCATTGGAAGGAAGATGTTAGCCCTTTCTTCAGATTTCAAAATACCTCAATGAGCCTAGAAGGCCAAAGCAGACCTTCCCATGAAAATCCTTGAGAGTCTTCTTCAAGTTGACTTGTACTGTAAGAGTGAAAGGTGCTTCACTTTGGCACACCTGTATGTCAGTGAATTTTAGTGTGAGCTCTTCATTTCCCTGAATTTAGAGGAAATCCCAGGGGAACACAGATATGTATGATTTCTTCATTTGGGCTGAAGGCATAAGAGCTAACATGAATTTATTTTTGTTACCGTTAGAGAAATGTGTTCTTTCCACCATCATTAAAAGGAAGCAAACTAAAGTAATGGAATCTATGTACGAATGTAAGAAATTCTCTGGGAAAGTTTAAGTTGACAAAAAAAATCAACTATTATTCACCTCTTCTTCAGCATGACCTAGAGTATCTTTTTCTATAGAGAAAAATGGAATATATATAAAAAAGATGCTCATTAATTCTGCTTCTGAAATTGCCTATAAATGTAATTCCCTTTTGGGATGTCAGCTTACTACATTGAACAAATAACCATTGACACCAGCTCCAACAGGACTGGAAGTTCATCATTAAAAATGGACTATGAGCAGGTGCACATGAAATGTAGAGATGGCTGTGGTCAAGTGTAAACATAAACTGCGACTGACTCATCATCTCCATTCTGCCAAGGATTTTTGTTGCTTGCTTGGGTTTTTATTATTACTATTACTATTATTACTATTATTATCATTACTGCTATTATTATTATTTTGTTTGGGGGTGGAAGTTTTTCTTTACAAAAATGACAGCTTAAACTCTTTAACTTTGAAAAAACACTTAAAGAGCTTAAAAGCCTACAGAAAAGAGATAGTCCCTAATTGTTAATTCTCCCACAAAGACAAAGATAGAAAAACACAAAGCTTTATTGAAAGTTTGACACACTTCGCAATCCCAATACACACTTACAGAGAATGGAGTCCAAGCCATCCATCCATCCATTCATGCAATATGTTAGATACTATTCTATCCACCTGAGATATAATTGTGAACAAAAGAGACCATCTTACCTTCTTTAAAAATGTCCCACATGTGATAGAATGAAGGCCCCAAATCACAATCCCATGCACTGAAGGTGGCAAAGTAACTGAGATTACACCTAACCAACTTTCTACTTTTATAAGAGGCAAAAGTTAGACCAAAAAGGTACTGTATAAGTTGGGGTTCAATCAGAGAAGCAGAACCACTATCAGTAGGAGAATGGACAGATGTCCAAACAGATAGCTAGAGAGAGCGCTAACAAGGAGCAATTGTGGGGGCTGGCTTAGCAAGTTTGAACTCCATTGGGCAAGCAGTCAGGGGAAATCAGACGGGAAATCTTCAGACAGGAGCTCTTTGGAGTCTCTGACCTCAAGGAAGGCATAAACCCTCTTTTAAAGAGCTCACTTCCGATTAACTTAAAGTCTACTGATTAGAGACTTTAATTTCCTCTGCCAAATCCCTTCATAGCAGCACCTAGATTAGTGTGTGATTGAATGACTAGGGTCTGTAGTTCAGCCTTGTGAGGCGGGCACATTAAAAAGCTATCGCAGGCACATACATTTCCCCAACGTCACACAGCTGTCAAGTGGTTGGGCAAAATTAGAATTTGCTCCCCTCCTCTGCAGTTCATTCTGTGATGGGGACACCTGGCAGAAACTCACACACTTCTCTGTCCTGTTCATGAAGACATCTCCATTCAACAGCGAAATTCTACTTCGTCTGTATGTCTCACCCTTTTTCCAAAAAAACAAGTTTATAATGTGACTTATAATTCTTGGAATGCCTATAAATTCAATTATATTTTAATCAAAACCACTTATTTAGCTTTGATTGGGTAAGACTGATGACAGCCAAGGCCAGACTAGCTGGAACTTCTAGATCTTGGAAAAAAAGGCTATTTTCCTAGAAGACTAAGTTAAATGACCTCTTTCGATTTATTAAATTGAGGTTAAGAAAAACAAGGTCAGTAATAATTTCTTTAATTATATTTATTTATTTATTTATTTTTTCTTTCAATATAATTTTTTATTTTTTATAAACATATATTTTTATCCCCAGGGGTACAGGTCTGTGAATCACCAGGTTTACACACTTCACAGCACTCACCAAAACACATACCCTCCCCAATGTCCATAATACCACCCCCTTCTCCCAAACCCCCTCCCCCCAACAACCCTCAGTTTGTTTTGTGAGATTAAGAGTCACTTATGGTTTGTCTCCCTCCCAATCCCATCTTCTTTCATTTATTCTTCTCGTACCCACTTAAGCCCCCATGTTGCATCACCACTTCCTCATATCACGGAGATCATATGACAGTTGTCTTTCTCCGCTTGACTTATTTCGCTAAGCATGATATGCTCTAGTTCCATCCATGTTGTTGCAAATGGCAAGATTTCATTTCTTTTGATGGCTGCATAGTATTCCATTGTGTATATATACCACTTCTTCTTGATCCATTCATCTGTTGATGGACATCTAGGTTCTTTCCATAGTCTGGCTATTGTGGACATTGCTGCAATAAACATTCGAGTACACGTGCCCCTTTGGATCACTACGTTTGTATCTTTAGGGTAAATGCCCAATAGTGCAATTGCTGGGTCATAGGGCAGTTCTATTTTCAACATTTTGAGGAACCTCCATGCTGTTTTCCAGAGAGGTTGCACCAGCTTGCATTCCCACCAACAGTGTAGGAGGGTTCCCCTTTTTCCGCATCCTCGCCAGCATCTGTCATTTCCTGACTTGTTGATTTTAGCCATTCTGACTGGTGTGAGGTGATATCGCATTGTGGTTTTGATTTGTATTTCCCTGATGCCGAGTGATATGGAGCACTTTTTCATGTGTCTGTTGGCCATCTGGATGTCTTCTTTGCAGAAATGTCTGTTCATGTCCTCTGCCCATTTCTTGATTGGATTATTTGTTCTTTGGGTGTTGAGTTTGCTAAGTTCTTTATAGATTCTGGACACTAGTCCTTTATCTGATATGTCCTTTGCAAATATCTTCTCCCATTCTGTCAGTTGTCTTTTGATTTTGTGAACTGTTTCCTTTGCTGTGAAAAAGCTTTTGATCTTGATGAAATCCCAATAGTTCATTTTTGCCCTTGCTTCCCTTGCCTTTGGCGTTGTTCCTAGGAGGATGTTGCTGCGGCTGAGGTCAAAGAGGTTGCTGCCTGTGTTCTCCTCAAGGATTTTGATGGATTCCTTTCACACATTGAGGTCCTTCATCCATTTTGAGTCTATTTTTGTGTGTGGTGTAAGGAAATGGTCCAATTTCATTTTTCTGCATGTGGCTGTCCAATTTTCCCAGCACCATTTATTGAAAAGGCTGTCTTTTTTCCATTGGACATTCTTTCCTGCTTTGTCGAAGATTAGTTGACCATAGAGTTGAGAGTCTATTTCTGGGCTCTCTATTCTGTTCCATTGATCCATGGGTCTGTTTTTGTGCCAGTACCATGCTGTCTTGATGATGACAGCTTTGTAATAGAGCTTGAAGTCCGGGATTGTGATGCCACCAACGTTGGCTTTCTTTTTCAATATCCCTTTAGCTATTCGAGGTCTTTTCTGGTTCCATATAAATTTTAGAATTATTTGTTCCATTTCTTTGAAAAAGATGGATGGTACTTTGATAGGAATTGCATTAAATGTGTAGATTGCTTTAGGTAGCATAGACATTTTCACAATATTTATTCTTCCAATCCAGGAGCATGGAACATTTTTCCATTTCTTTGTGTCTTCCTCAATTTCTTTCATGAGTACTTTATAGTTTTCTGAGTATAGATTCTGTGTCTCTTTGGTTAGGTTTATTCCTAGGTATCTTATGGTTTTGGGTGCAATTGTAAATGGGATTGACTCCTTAATTTCCCTTTCTTCTGTCTTGCTGTTGGTGTAGACAAATGCAACAGATTTCTGTGCATTGATTTTATATCCTGAAACTTTACTGAATTCCTGTATAAGTTCTAGCAGTTTTGGAGTGGAGTCTTTTGGGTTTTCCACATATAGTATCATATCATCTGCGAAGAGTGATAATTTGACTTCTTCTTTGCCGATTTGGATGCCTTTAATTTCCTTTTGTTGTCTGATTGCTGAGGCTAGGACCTCTAGTACGATGTTGAATAGCAGTGGTGATAATGGACATCCCTGCCGTGTTCCTGACCTTAGCGGAAAAGCTTTCAGTTTTTCTCCATTGAGAATGATATTTGCGGTGGGTTTTTCATAGATGGCTTTGATGATATTGAGGTATGTGCCCTCTATCCCTACACTTTGAAGAGTTTTGATCAGGAAGGGATGTTGTACTTTGTCAAATGCTTTTTCAGCATCTATTGAGAGTATCATATGGTTCTTGTTCTTACTTTTATTGATGTGTTGTATCACATTGACTGATTTGCGGATGTTGAACCAACCTTGCAGCCCTGGAATAAATCCCACTTGGTCGTGGTGAATAATCTTTTTAATGTACTGTTGAATCCTATTGGCTAGTATTTTGTTGAGTATTTTCGCATCTGTGTTCATCAAGGATATCGGTCTATAGCTCTCTTTTTTGGTGGGATCCTTGTCTGGTTTTGGGATCAAGGTGATGCTGGCCTCATAAAATGAGTTTGGAAGTTTTCCTTCCATTTCTATTTTTTGGAACAGTTTCAGGAGAATAGGAATTAGTTCTTCTTTAAATGTTTGGTAGAATTCCCCCGGGAAGCCGTCTGGCCCTGGGCTTTTGTTTGTTTGGAGATTTTTAATGACTGTTTCAATCTCCTTACTGGTTATGGGTCTGTTCAGGCTTTCTATTTCTTCCTGGTTCAGTTGTGGTAGTTTATATGTTTCTAGGAATGCATCCATTTCTTCCAGATTGTCAAATTTATTGCCGTAGAGTTGCTCATAGTATGTTCTTATAATAGTTTGTATTTCTTTGGTGTTAGTTGTGATCTCTCCTCTTTCATTCATGATTTTATTTATTTGGGTCCTTTCTCTTTTCTTTTTGATAAGTCTGGCCAGGGGTTTATCAATTTTATTAATTCTTTCAACGAACCAGCTCCTACTTTCGTTGATTTGTTCTATTGTTTTTTTGGTTTCTATTTCATTGATTTCTGCTCTGATCTTTATGATTTCTCTTCTCCTGCTAGGCTTAGGGTTTCTTTCTTGTTCTTTCTCCAGCTCCTTTAGGTGTAGGGTTAGATTGTGTACCTGAGACCTTTCTTGTTTCTTGAGAAAGGCTTGTACCGCTATATATTTTCCTCTCAGGACTGCCTTTGTTGTGTCCCACAGATTTTGAACCGTTGTATTTTCATTATCATTTGTTTCCATGATTTTTTTCAATTCTTCTTTAATTTCCCGGTTGACCCATTCATTCTTTAGAAGGATACTGTTTAGTCTCCATGTATTTTGGTTCTTTTCAAACTTCCTTTTGTGGTTGAGTTCTAGCTTTAGAGCATTGTGGTCTGAAAATATGCAGGGAATGATCCCAATCTTTTGATACTGGTTGAGTCCTGATTTAGGACCCAGGATATGATCTATTCTGGAGAATGTTCCATGTGCACTAGAGAAGAATGTGTATTCTGTTGCTTTGGGATGAAATGTTCTGAATATATCTGTGATGTCCATCTGGTCCAGTGTGTCGTTTAAGGCCTTTATTTCCTTGCTGATCTTTTGCTTGGATGATCTGTCCATTTCAGTGAGGGGAGTGTTAAAGTCCCCTACTATTATTGTATTATTGTTGATGTGTTTCTTTGATTTTGTTATTAATTTGTTTATATAGTTGGCTGCTCCCACGTTGGGGGCATAGATATTTAAAATTGTTAAATCTTCTTGTTGGACAGACCCTTTGAGTATGATATAGTGTCCTTCCTCATCTCTTATTATAGTCTTTGGCTTAAAATCTAATTGATCTGATATAAGGATTGCCACTCCTGCTTTCTTCTGATGTCCATTAGCATGGTAAATTCTTTTCCACCCCCTCACTTTAAATCTGGAGGTGTATTCGGGCTTAAAATGAGTTTCTTGGAGGCAACATATAGATGGGTTTTGTTTTTTTATCCATTCTGATACCCTGTGTCTTTTGACAGTGGCATTTAGCCCATTAACATTCAGGGTAACTATTGAGAGATATGAATTTAGTGCCATTGTTTTGCCTGTAAGGTGACTGTTACTGTATATGGTCTCTGTTCCTTTCTGATCTACCACTTGTAGGCTCTCTCTTTGCTTAGAGGACCCCTTTCAAGATTTCCTGTAGAGCTGGTTTGGTGTTTGCAAATTCTTTCAGTTGTTGTTTGTCCTGAAAGCTTTTAATCTCTCCTTCTATTTTCAATGATAGCCTAGCTGGATATAGTATTCTGGGCTGCATGTTTTTCTCATTTAGTGCTCTGAAAATATCATGCCAGCTCTTTCTGGCCTGCCAGGTCTCTGTGGATAAGTCAGCTGCCAATCTAATATTTTTACCATTGTATGTTACAGACTTCTTTTCCCGGGCTGCTTTCAGGATTTTCTCTTTGTCACTGAGACTTGTAAATTTTACTATTAGGTGACGGGGTGTGGACCTATTCTTATTGATTTTGAGGGGCATTCTCTGAACCTCCTGAATTTTGATGCTCGTTCCCTTTGCCATATTGGGGAAATTCTCCCCAATAATTCTCTCTAGTATACCTTCTGCTCCCCTCTCTCTTTCTTCTTCTTCTGGAATCCCAATTATTCTAATGTTGTTTCGTCTTATGGTGTCACTTATCTCTCGAATTCTCCCCTTGTGGTCCAGTAGCTGTTTGTCCCTCTTTTGCTCAGCTTCTTTATTCTCTGTCATTTGGTCTTCTATATCACTAATTCTTTCTTCTGCCTCATTTATCCTAGCAGTGAGAGCCTCCATTTTTGATTACACCTCATTAATAGCTTTTTTGATTTCAACTTGGTTAGTTTTTAGTTCTTTTATTTCTCCAGAAAGGGCTTTTATATCTCTTGAGAGGGTTTCTCTAATATCTTCCATGCCTTTTTCGAGCCCGGCTAGAACCTTGAGAATTGTCATTCTGAAGTCTAGATCTGACATATTACCAATGTCTGTATTGATTAGGTCCCTAGCCTTCGGTACTGCCTCTTGTTCTTTTTTTTGTGTTGAATTTTTCCGTCTTGTCATTTTGTCCAGAGAAGAGTATATGAGGGGGCAAGTAAAATACTAAAAGGGTGGCAACAATCCCAGGAAAATATGCTTTAACCAAATTAGAAGAGATCCCAAATCGTGAGGGGGTAGAAAGGGGATAAAAAGAGGTTCAAAAGGGAAGAAAGAAAAAAAAGAAAAAGAAAAAAAAAAGAAAAAAGAAAGAAAAAAAAAAGAAAAGAAT
>NC_081559.1:86371475-86467345 GCF_022355385.1 Mustela nigripes | reverse complement strand
AAAAAAAAAAGAAAAAAGAAAGAAAAAAAAAAGAAAAGAATTTTAAAAAAAAAGAAAACACCTAAGAAAAATATAAAAAAGAAAAAATATATGTATTAGATAAACTAGTAAAGAATCGTTAAAAAAGAAAAAGGTAACAGTTAAAAAAAATTTTACCCGAAGGCGAGAAAAAAAAACAAAAAATGAAAAAGAAAAAAATTAAATTAACCGCAAGACTAAAAAAAATCACAGGGCAAAGCCATGAGTTCCGTGCTTTGCTTTCTCCTCCTCTAGAATTCTGCTGCTCTCCTTGGTATTGAAACCGCACTCCTTGGTAGGTGAACTTGGTCTCGGCTGGATTTCTTGTTGATCTTCTGGGGGAGGGGCCTGTTGTAGTGATTCTCAAGTGTCTTTGCCCCAGCCGGAATTGCACCGCCCTTACCCGGGGCCGGGGTGAGTAATCCGCTTGGGTTTGCTTTCAGGAGCTTTTGTTCCCTGAGCGCTTTCCGTAGAGTTCCGGAGGACGGGAATACAAATGGCGGCCTCCTGGTCTCTGGCCCGGAGGAGCCGAGAGCCCAGGGCCGCACTCCTCAGTGCGTGCTCAGAGAACCGCGCCCAGTTACTCCCGTCTGCCTGACCTCCGGCCGCGCTCCGAGCTCACCGAGCCTGCGACAGGTTCAAGGTCACCCCGAGCTGCCAGCTTACTGTCGGCTCTGTCTCTGTAGCCGGCTTTCCCGTTCCAATACCCGCAAGTTCTGCGACACTCAGACACCCCCGATCCTTCTGTGACCCTGCGGGACCTGAGGCCACGCTGACCCCGTGTGGGCTTTGCCCCGGGTAGCCTCTGGAGCGATGTCCCTCAGCGGAACAGACTTTTAAAAGTCCTGATTTTGTGCGCGGTTGCTCCGCCGCTTGCCGGGAGCCGGCCCCTCCCCCCGGAGTCTATCTTCCTGTCGCTTTGGATTCACTTCTCCGCCGGTCCTACCTTTCAGAAAGTGGTTGTTTTCTGTTTCCAGAATTGCTGTTCTTCTTCTCTTCGATCTGCCGATGGATTTTCAGGTGTTTGCAATCTTTAGATAAGCTATCTAGCTGATCTCCGGCTAGCTGAAGTAGTCTCGGCCTGCTACTTCTCCGCCATCTTGACTCCACCCCCTAATTATATTTATTTTAATGGTGACCTACTAAGTTAGATATATATTTGATAGAAATAAAGAATAAGCTGATATTGGGGCCTCTGGGTGGTTCAGTGGGTTAAGCATCTGCCTTCAGCTCAGGTCATGATCTCAGGATCCTGGGCTTGACTTTGGAGTCAGGATCCCTGCTTAGCAGGGAGCCTGCTTCTTCCTCTCCCTCCACAGCCCCTGTTGCTTGTGCGTGTGCTCTCTCTCTCTCACACAACAATAAATAAAATCATAAAAAAAGAATAAGCTGCAATTATAATAATTTTATAGAAAATGGAGTTCTAAATTTGAGTAAACAGAACAAATTGCATTAGTGATTGAGGACATACACTTGCATAACCTAAAGTGAATTTTTATTAATATAGCAAACATTATGGCACACATGAAAAACAAAAATAAATAACTACCTTTTAATTCTCTGTATATTCATGTAAATCTAGAAAGCTATGATTGGTCTTGCCAGACAAGTTATTTATCTTTCTAAATGTAAATAACAAATTTCTAGGACAATTTCTCAGCAAGACAATTTCTTTTACAGTGGAAATGAAATAATCAGGGCTGGTATTGCTTCTTGTTAATTGTCAAAACATCTCAAGAAGTTTCTTCTGGAGAACTATGGCAATTCTTGAGATTTCTATTCTGAGCTGCACCCTCATAATGTGTCTTAGTTTCTAATTTTTTCCCTTTACCATAGGTACTCATAATGTCAAAATCCCATTGATTAGATTTCCACATCAACTTCTAATCTTTTTATTGGATAATTTTTTTCTACCTTGTAAGAAAGTCCTTTTCACCCTTCTAAAGCAGTGAAATCCTTTCCACAATCAAGTATTTATTATAACAAATTTTATTTTTTAAACTTTCTAAAGACCTTTCTTTTAAATAGCTCCTTAGGTTAATGGACACGTTTTCCCTTCAAAATTTTGAGATGGACACCTTTTCTCCCATTGTTCCCTCAAAATGTTTCTACCGGCCCCCTCTTTAACACACTGCTGTAATTTCTCTCTCTTCCCTATTTCTTTCCTCCTTATGCTCTTCCTATTTTTCTTCTTCTGTGGCTTTCCATAAACATTTTAAAATACATTTTAATAAGCAGTAGCCAAAAGATCCAAGATGAGCAAAGGCAGGGCAAAGGAAACGAGAGGGGGAAGAAGGAGGGAAGGAGAACAGTGGATGCTAAGGTCAGTCTTAAACTAGTTTCTGCAGCTGGCTCTCATTTCCAGGGCTGGGCCAAAATCCCTCATTATTTATACTAAGGTGACCAGCTCAGAGAAAAGCAAATGTCTTGGTAATAAGAAGTCTACAGTCCTAGAATCATAGATAATTGCTATAATCTTTACTCTCAGATCTGATGAATATGGGCTATTAAATGTATAGGAAATCTAGTCACTAAATCCTTCCTCATTGTGTTGATAATCTGCATTTTTAGGGTGTGACTGACACAGTATTTTAAAATCCTCATTTATACTTTTTTTTTGCAGAAAGCTATGCTGATATACTACATACAATAAAAGCATAAAATGTTTGAAAATATAATTACCTTTTAGACACTAAGCAAGTGAGAAAAAGTATAAATATGTTTTTCTTTTCATCACTACTTTGACATCTCAGCACATAAAAATTAACTAAGGGCCACCTTTTCTTATATTAGCAACAGTGACATTTTTAATTAGCTTCACTATCTCCATTTGTGGTTAGGTATGACACTTTTCAGAAGCCCAAACTCACATCTACTCTCTAGTTCCTTCCTCAAAAGAAGACAGAAACGCCTTCACGTGCCTTGGATGCCTTGTGTCCCTCTCGAGGACTCTGTTTAACAGATAGCCATGTTTGACGGTCAACAAACCAGGTTCTCCAATAGCGGTGAAACATAGAAACTGAATTCTTTCTTTATTTCTCCTCATTCCAAAAATGGTTTCTGTTGTGTCACTGTCTCTGTAGTTTGCATTCGTCACACTGGCTGGAGCAAGGCAGGTGTGGGGTTGTTTGGGGTCCTAGCAAATATCCCCAAGATGATAAAGTCACTTCAGAGAAGAACTTTTATTTTGATTGGCTATTGTGTTTTCAGTCTGTCATGGTTCCCTACTTCCATATAGGAGGACAAATTATTTGGGCCAAACAATACAGTGCAGTTTGGAAACAATTGGCTTTTATGGGCACAATCTTATTCTTTACATATCCATTTTTTTAAAATTGTGAAAATTGAGCCAATTTTTTTTTTTCAAAACAATGCAGTTTCTCGAGACTCATGGAAAAGACAGCTTGAATTGAATTTTTTTTTTTTCAATTTCAGCTTATGAGGGAAAAGAGTTGGTTGTATAAACTAGCATATATATTTGTCCAAGCGTTCTTGCATTGTGTTTTGAGTATTAGTGGAAAGGAGTATTTTAAGTGATGGGTTTTGTCTTCTGGTTTCCTTCTTCAAGTTCCTGACTCCTAGTCCTAGCCTCATAAATCAAGCATATTCAGGCACAAAGCAGGTAATTGAGGGGAGCCATTTGCTCGGTAATTCCATCCTCTCTTTTGTGCACACATTTGCAAATGTAAGTGATTTGCATCTGTGCAGACACCCTTGAGGGGCTTGTCTATCCTCACGTCATTTTTAGACATCCAAGAAGTTTCTTTGTCAAACTCTCATTCTGTGATGCCAGATGGTTGATGCCACCCCACAACACCATATTTTGAGCAAGGAGGACCAGTTTAGCAGGTAGATGAAACAACACCCATTACAATTATTGTCACATCTCCCGGTTCGGTAACAGCAAAAGTACTTCTCATCACATGTTCATTCCAAACGCAAAAATGAGTAAAATTGATATGGTTTTCCTTTTACACTAAGAATTGGGCACAGCTGCTCCCTTACAAACGTTAAAAGAAGCAAATACAAGATAATAACATCTTTAATTTCTCATGTTTCTCAGCATCTCTTAGAAAAATAGCTTCGTGATACATGTCTCCGTGGCCTGAAAACACCTACGTTTGCTACACTTTTAAGCACCGTTTTCCTTCATATTATAATATGAGAGAGGAGAGATTTCTAGCAAACATAAAGACTTGGGGATCCAAGGAAGTGGATCTGAAAACTTGAAATAATGGCTCATCATAGTGTTCAATTCCATGATTTCTTCTGCAGTCTTCCGTTTGATAGCTCTTCTGTACCATTCATTTGCCTTGTCTGGCAAAAAGGTCAAACTAATAGCTATGTGCATGGCAAAAATTCAGTAAAGAAGAATATTTTAAATACGTAAAATAGACTTCCAATTATTTGTTCTTTTGCATGAAATTAAAATGCATTGATCACATAGGTAGCAGTAGTTAGGTTCGAACTATACAACCTTTAGGGATTTATAAACACCATAAATTAATGTATAAGTACAACAAAATGGGCATTTCTTACTTGATTGTAAAGCCTTATAATAAACCCAAATGTCCAAAACTGTTGTAGCCCTCCATCAAAAAGATTAGTTAGAACTTGGTGAGAACACCTTTAGATCACATCACAGACATAATACACAATTCAAGTTATTAACTTTTTCCATTTAGGTTTACAGATCTTATAGATGCAACTCTTAAAAGAAGAATAAGATTTTCATGGAAAAATATGAATTATCCAGTAGTTATATTGAGTCTTTGTTGCTAATGCACAAGGGGTTCAGAACCATAATGACGATATTGGGCACTTAAGTCATTAGGCTGTCATATTACAGCAAAATTATTTGTAGTATATAATCAGTTTCCTTTTTTATATTACACAGATCTAAGCTTAGTTCATCTATCTTTGCCATTACAGTACTACTTTGTTATTGTAAATACCTATTTTTTAAGGATGATTTGAGTATGTTCATTGTAGTTCAAGTTCATGTTTATTAGACCTTTGCTTTCTTAAAGCTGGGAAACATGATCGAGGGAAGTTTGCAATCTGCCTCACAGTGTCTTGTTTGATTATGTATTGCTTCATAGTGTCAATTGCTATATAGTTTATATTTTCAGTACTTATATGCACACTAAAAATTTCAAGGGGAATGGGAGCCACTTTTCTTTTTTCTTTTTTTCCTAGCAACATTTTCATCCGACTTACCATATTTAAGACATGATCTTGCTTTTGAAATTAAAACAGAATTCTGTTGATATTCAATTTTTCTTTAGGAACTTTTAAAGATGAACATTTTAAAATGATATCTGATGAATATTTTCAATAAGAACAAAATCATTTGGAGGAAAAATAAAGTTGGTCCTGAAAGCTTCAGCTGAAAATCAAGGTGAATATGGCTTTGGTTTTGATAACTCATTCTGGAGTTTCATAAACTTATTAGAAATAGATACTATTATTATTCAACTAGTCAATCTGCTTTCTCAGAATTCCCTTTGCTTGTATTCAATTATTCAATGTCCTGATGGATTGGTTGTTCTATTATTAAATCCTAGGGCTTATGGCACAATATAGCTCACCTGGCCCATGGCACGCTATGGGTTCCTTTCTGAGTGGTGTATGTGTGTGTGTGTGTGTGTGTGTGTGTGTGTGTGTGTGTTTGATATAAAAGTGTGTGTGTTTGATGTAAAAGTATATACTTCTGAGTTTGAATAATTTTTGGCTGAGACTATGTGAATTGATTCCCATACTGGGAAATGGCATACAAGTAAAATCAGTAGTCTATTCAAATCATTGTACAGTCAAGTCAGCTAAATATATGGCAATTAAGAGCAAAACCAAAACTCAGATTGAACAAAACCAATTTATTCTGTAGTCAAGTATATAATATGTCTGAATGTGTGTGTCTCTAACTTTTTTCCCCAGACCAAAACCATGGTTTGAGGAATACACTGTAAATCAGACAGTGCCTACCCAGTCTTTCCTATATTAAAATGCATTATCTAAAACTGACCCTTTGTGAGAATTTAAATTTTGTACTTTTGTCATGAGTTTGCAAAAATATACTTCTGCTTAATAAGAAGATCAATAAGCATTGCCAGTTTGAAATTATTATAACTCTCCTGATCACAGAAAGCACAGATTATAAACTTAAAACACCTAACCCCTGAAAACCTATAGTTAAACCATTCATTCCTTTCAGATCTATTTTAGTGTTTGGGTATAAAACCAGTTGGGGAGATGACCAGCATGTTTCATAGGGCGCATACTGCAACAGAGCAGCACTTGACATTAGGCATAGTAAATTCAGAAGCCTAATTACTGCAGAAGAAAGAATACAGTGTAACTCATTTGACCCATTCTAGCAACTTGCGATACAGTGAAAGTCATTGTGCTTTCTTCCTAATTGTTATCTGTCACGAATCACTGGATCCCCACTCAAACAGTCCTACTGAGATGCTAACATAGAGCCAGGGGAGAAAGAATTGGAAATACAACTTGCATCAGAGAAAGTCTCTGGTTTTGGTGGCTCTGATATCTGTTACAGGCACACAGCTTTGCAGTTGAAAGCTTTCTCTTCTGACACATCCCTGCCCACTGTTGAGATAAGGCTCTCTCTTAGTCTGGTCACCAGACCAAGGACAGAGATGCCCCACCCATGGGCTCCAGGGAGCCATCTCTACACAGACACATGCTCGTGCTCAGACATGACACCCAGAGGCTTCCTCTAGAACTGCACTGCCCAATGTGCTTGTCCCTAGCCACCTAGGGTGATTGAGCATTCTAAGTATGGTAGTCGGAATTGAGATGCACTGGCTATAGGTGTGACATACACACCAGATTTCAAAGACTTAGCACAAGAAAAAGAATTTAAAATATCTCATTAATAATTTTTATAGCGATTGCATGGAGAAATGATAATACTTTGGATAGACTGGATTAAATAAAATATATTATTAAAATTAATGCCTGCTGGTCCTTTTTTGATATGGTTATAGAATATTTATAATTACATATGTGGATGGCACTGGTTTAGGGGGTCTACGATCTCAGCCCCAGGCTAGGCCAGAATCAGCCTTCCCAGGAACCGCAGCACCTGCTCCTCAATCAATTTCTCTTTCTCTTTCTCTTAAATTGATACTGAGAGTATCAAGTATCATCCTCATCATCCTTGTCATCCTTGCTATTTTTCACCATGCAGTTTTTCCACCTTTACACATTTTTTCCTTTCATCTCTCATTTACCTTCCTCTTAATAAATACCTTCTAGAATAATTTTAGTATATCCTTGGATTTATAAGTATTCTCAAAAATACTCAATGGGTTTTATATGTTAGTTCTCTTTTTCTTATTTAAATAAGATAGGAAGGGTATGAGTGATTTCATACTCATGTCTGTAGATAGGTAAATAAGGAAAGAATACCACAACTTTTTCTAGTTGTTCCTGGTTTAAAGAGAAGGACCTGGAGCCAGGGTCTGTTTTTCTTCTCAGATCTGTTGCGGATGTAGATACAGGGAGTCTTTCAATGGTAATAAAAATTATAATTTCCTTCTTTATAAAATATTAGGTGAAAATTTACTTTCCTGGAACCTAGGTTTTATCTACACATTAAAAAATGTTTTAAGAAAGGAATTAGAGATTTTATTTTTCTAAAAAAGTACTTCAGAGTATTCTTGAATTCATTCAATAAATGTATGCTGAGCAGTTATCATTTACCCAGCACTGTTCCAGATACTGGGATTAGAACCTCTGAAAAGTAAATATGATACAGGCAAAAATCCTGCTCTTACGATGCTAACATTTTAGTGGGGGAGGGGGAAGATGTCAAAAAGGAAGTAAAAGATGTATTGGTGAGATAGTGATACTTTAAAAAAAGAGAGAGAGAGAGAGAGAGGGAACACCTACGTGGGGAAGGCTTATGATTTTGCATAGAGAGGGAGAAGCTGCGACATTTGGGAGAAGACCTACAGAAGGGATGAATATCTAGATATCTAAAGAATGCATATATCAGCATGTGCAAAGGCCCTGAGTTAGGATGTGCTCAAGAAGAAGTGAGGCCAATGTATTGAAATACAACTTCTAGCAACAATAAATATAATCGATCATCTCCATCTCATGGTATGGTATGGATGCTTATCAAGAAGACATTCTGAGTTTTCTTTTGCTCTACTGGTCAGAGCGAATCTTGCTTAAAGGTAGTGGATATGGCCCTATGAACTACAGCAGCAAAGCGAAGGGTCTTCTACCTACTAACCTATTTCATCACCTCTGACCCATTCTCATACTCATAATTCAGCTCCTCAGGTCTTTAGATTTTTCCCCAGAACTGACATTCCATCTGCAATTAATCGAATGTTAAGGGTCTTTATTTTATTTTTTAATACAGAAAAGATGTTTTAGCTGTGATTATTAAAGATTTTATTTATTTATTTGTCAGAGAGACAGCGAGCGAGAGTGAGCATAGGCAGACAGAGTGGAAGGCAGAGTCAGAGGGAGAAGCAGGCTCCCTGCGGAGCAAGGAGCCCAATGTGGGACTCGATCCCAGGACGCTGGGATCATGACCTGAGCTGAAGGCAGCTGCTTAACCAACTGAGCCACCCAGGCGACCCTTAGCTGTGATTATTAAAGGACACGTTTGTGTGCCCTGAGGCTGCCTGGCATGAGATGTACTTCTGACACGATTCTGATAACAATTACCATGATATAAGGTAATGCTGTTGCCATATTTATCAAAGCAGACCTCCTGCCATTTCTATCTGGTTAGACATAAGATTTCAATCTTAAAGTAATGTACAAAATAAGAGACTTTTATTACCTTTTTTTAAAGTTATAATTATTAGCAAAAGTGGTAGTAGTAACCCACACCAAGCCTTCACCTGCAAGGATTTATATTGGTGGCACATTTATTTCCACAAAATTGCAATTAATAAACACTCATGCACTTTGAGAATTTGGTATGCAATGTGCCAATGTGTAAGAAAAAGTGAAGTGTCTCAACAATTTCTAGGGCTCTTTCTATGTCATATGAATATAGCTCTTTATTGATCACTAATGTTAATATAAGCTTAACATAACTTTTATATACATACTCCAAATTTCTTCAAGTTTCCGTATCTTCTTTCAGTTTAGACAGACAGGCATTGTGATTTTTTAATTGTTGGCTCCCAAAGCCCATTTAACTCAGCTTAACAGAGTCCAGTGCAACCCGTAACTTCCATTAATGATGTTAAGGATGATGAAGATGAGGAAGAAAGGGAGAAAAAGGACAAAGATGATAACCTATCTGTATGCATACAAAACATCGTGATCTTTTTCATCATAATGTTTAGTCCTTACAACACTGCGATTGAAATATTTATATCCCTATCATACAGATAAGGACATTGGAATTCAGGGCTATGAAGTCACACTTTCTGAATGATGGGTCTGTGAACTCAAGATACGATCTCACACAAAAGCCTGTGTGCTTTCTACAATGCGTTTTGCTCAGACACCATGCAATTATTAAACTTTTTTTTTTTTTTTTGACTGACCTCTGACTATGTGTCAGGCTCAATGAGAGTATAGGGAGCACCATTAACTTCCAAACTGTACCATGGAGATCTGCCTCACCCCACCCTCAGTCTTGACTCCAGTGTGTATCCCAATGGCAGTTTATTTCATGTGGCCACATATTGGCAAAATAAATATTTTGCCAAAACCCTTTGTGACCCAGAGCACATAATTCTCCTTTGGTCATTCCCTCGCAATGGAGCAATTAAGTTCAGTTTTCCTTAGCAAGGGCTCTGTTCCAACCCCCACCCCCCACCCCCGCCCCGGCTTTCTTAGCCATTATTACATAAGCCGGCACCTGTTTGTATTGTCGGGAATGTTTTCAGACTAAAGTCCACAGGTGTTTTTTTCATTTTTTTTTCCTCTTGTGCTATTGAATGAACATAGCTACACTTGCTTTCTGATGACTAATTTAAGGGAATATTTCCTGGTGGAAATTTCCTAATTGAACTGTTTGACAAAACAGGGAGGGAGTCAGATCCTGCTAGAATATTTCTCCTTTACTCTTGGTTCTGCTTTGACAGTTTGAAGGATTAAGGGATAACAATGACAGTAGTTCTTATTATTACTCAAGTCTTACCGTGCCTTTCACACCATCCACAGTGTCCCTGTTGGAATAGATGCTGATGACTACATCTGTTGTGTTATTTAAAGTAGATCTTTAAGTCAAAATGAGGATGTGTGTGCGTCGCCTCATTTTGAGTTTGCTTAATGTCTCCAACCAGATTTTAGAAATAAATCCCAAATGCTTTTTTGCTAAGTGCATTTTCCTTTCAGTTTTAAACCTATGTGTATTTTAAAGGTCATTTAATCCACTCATTTCCAGTTCCTCCGGTCTTAAATCATCACTGTGTTATTTTATGTAAGAGGTACTTAGTGTCTCAAGAAGCTTTCGGAGACCTTAAAAACCCAAAGACATTTTTCTCTAAGACCAGAAGTTCTACTTTGTCAAGAGTAAACATGCTTGAAGAAAACCAAGATCTGAGCCTGTTCAATAGTCCAAAAGTTTGAATTTCAGAGGAGTTGGAACTGTGTGAAATGCATTTTGTCATCCATAGTTCAATCCTCTCTATCCCCTCCTGATTTAGGCCGTAACACATGGGGAGGATATCCAGCAAAATACTCTCCTCAGTGACATCTGTGTCAGGAGGAGTGTCCTGGCAATTGGCAACAGGATCCTCTCCCCTCAGGGAAAGGGAAGGCTTAAAACCCCAAATAATAATAATCTACTACAGATTTCAGGTTACCAAAAGTTAAAGAAAAGGATAATAGCAAAACACTTAGCATTGCTACATGTCAAAAGAAAGGCTACTGTAAATTCTCCTTTGGGGCATGTATTTTTCCTTTTATTAAGCATAATTATGCATATACATGTAAATATATTTCCATATTCTTTTCAAAACTTCCTAATTCTAAATATGTAGAATAAAACAATTATATGATTTCACTTAGATTCAAAGAGAAAATTCCTGGTCACTGGAAGAACCAGGCCAGTAGTGGGCGCCTACAGCAACAATATTGGCTCCTCGGGAGCAATCTTCTGGATTTAGGGACAATGTTTCTAGTCAAATTAAATCTGAGATTAGACATAAGGATATGCTGACAAAAACCCAGAAATGGTGGCTGAGAAACTTGAATCGAATCTTTACCTTTCTGCTCCTTACTACATGGACTTAGGCAAGTGGCTTAAACAATTTTGGTGTCTTTTTCCTCATCACAGAAGTCAGGAGCATGGACTCTGTGTTCTCTCTAGTTCACTCCAGAGTTAATATTTCATGTTTCTGGAGCTCCAACATGAACTGTGCCCAAGAATGGGGTTATCTGATGGTCAAAAAGCAAGAAAAAGCTTGGCAATTTGATTACAGCGAACTCATTTAGAAAAATAAAGATTTGAGATAATAACTAGTTCTTGACAGAAAGTAAATCTCCCATCACTATTTTTTAACGGAAAGATGAGTTCATCTGAAGCTGTGGCTGGAAAGCAGACAGCAGTGTCATTTGACACACATACAGTGACCACCGTCGCAACACAGGACCCAGCGAGATTCAAAATGGGCAACAAATAACGCCGCCCGAATCCTGACCACATCAAGTGTCAGGATGATATGCGCCTTTATGGGTCTTTTCCTGTTTTTTTCCCCTTCTTTAGAAATGTATGTTATGAATTATGATTATTGCTGTGGAGCCAAGTACTCACCGGGCTCCAGCTAGATCTTTGTTTAGTGAGCATAAGCTCACTGCCAGCTGCAAACTGCAGCTGTCTGTCAGCAATTGTGAGGACAAACTGCTCCACTATCCCCGAACACTTAGCCATAGACTACATACTGTGTCCTCAGATCTGCTCAGCATACCCCGTGCATTTCCAGGGCACTTCTCGTGGGGGAGGGTCTCAGCGGTTCACACGCAGAGTGGCACAAATAGCTAGAAGCTGATGTCAAGATGATTCCCCTAATAGAAGGTTCTGTCCCACGAAAGCTGTTTTGTGAGGGACTCACTGACTGGCCTGACATTTCCTGATCTTTCGCTGACAAAAAGCATGGGAGGCTGCCACTCTGACAACTCACTGTTCTTCAGGACATTGTGACCCCTGCGAAGAATGCCAAGAGAGTGGACCCGAGACCAGGAGCCTGTCTCAGAGCGGCGGAATGTGGGAGTGAGAAGGCCACGGGCAAGGGGCAAAGCCAGAAGAAGGGCATGGCCCAGGGTGCTGACTGCAACCATTCTCCTGAGCCATAGTGTGGGGCAGGAGGCAGGACTCAAAGGGATCCTTATCTCGGGAAAAACCCTAATCTAGAACTTTCAAGTAAACTTGGAACTCTGTTGCTTAATAAGGGGCTTTGAAGAACGACATATTTTCCTCATGTAGCATTTACCACCCTTCTAAGAAAAAAAAAATTAATTTCTAGGCACACTTAGGAAAAACAGAAAAACTGGCAGCCCCATCCCACACTGAATTCAGCATTTGTAGAGTTAAACAAAATCTCCCCCGTTTTATCGTAGAGTGACTCATGTGAGCTGGAAGGATCGTTTTTTAGAGGGGTGGCAATTTTAGGAATACCCTGAGAATTATGCTAAGAATTTAGGATTACCCTGCTTTCCCCAGGCATTTATATACAGTAAACTGTGAGCATCTTAAGGAGTAAAAACTAGGACTGAAGTTTCTTTGGGCCCAGGAATGCTCCTAGGACACTGCAGAAAGCACGAGATATGATCAGTCAGTACTTGTGGAAGGTATGTCATTTAGGTTTTGTTTAATAATAATATTTTCAAACAAAAAAAATAAATCTGGAATTCTTCCCACTCTTGGGGTATTATAAGAACTGCTCTTTGTTATGTAAAAGCATAATTTCAGTAAGAAATGTGCCCTCTTGGGAATAAAGGAACAATGCAAATTCAAATTAATAATAAAACTGTACAATACATAGCATATGGCCAAAGTTAGCCTGAATCGCTCACTGGAGAAAACATTCTAAAGTTTGGGAAAAGTCACATCCCTGGTGTGTGTGTGTGTGTGTGTGTGTGTGTGTGTGTGTGTAGTGTTGTGTGTGTTTGTGGGCAGGGCAACAATGACCCAACATCAACACTTTCTTTCCCACAACTGAAACATACGCATAATACTTAAAATAGTTTCATTCAGGGGTAGAAAGCATGAAAGTCACAGGATCATTAAACAATAGCAAAGCTCTGTTAGTCCATGATCTTTCCATATTCAAGAAGACTGTAAAATAAAAACAAGACTCTGCAAGGGATCGATATTTTCCAAAGGAATAGCCTCTTACAGTACAAGACTATCTGGCGTGCTAAGTGCCTTCACTTCTCTCTGTGTTATACTTTGCTGCTTCCTTCATTGAGAAACCTTTTTGCTGGATGTGTTACATACGATGAGCTGGGGTGTTATAATAAACAGAGAGGAAGGCTCAATAATGTATTTCAGTTAGGAAGAAGCACTTGAAAGAAATTGGTTTTGCTATACACATGATGTGAGCCAATCAATAGTGGTTTAGTCTGACAAGCACTGTCAATATCCATTGTCACAGTTCAGAAAGTCTTTAATGGATAGTTCTTCAAAACCCAATGATTTCAACACATGTTCAAAGTCTTGAAATATACTCTACCTGGCAGAAATTAATCACAGATAAACTCTTGGGGTTGAATACAAGAACTTTTTTTTTTTAAAACCGAGAGTCAAATAGCAGTGAAAATTGTATCTATATTAATATGTATTTAATGTTATGTAAATTAATATATATTTATGCAACAGCTAAGGTTATAGTCTAATAATACCAGATACACAGTAAATTCCCAGTACATGTTGAAAAAAATAAGAAACACTGGGATGGAGGATGAGGAGGGTATTTTTCATACCGCCATCTTCTGTCCACTTACTGATTATTACAATCCTGACTATAATAGAAAACATCTCTCATAACCTCATTTTTCACAATTGTTAGTGTTATTGAATGTTTATTATACACTAGATATCGTGCTGGGTGTTTTGAAAAGAATGGGGGCATTTAATTTGCACACGGTGTAGGTATTATCAGCCCCATTTACCAGATGAGAAAATCGAGACACAAAGAACTTACATTGCTTAAATAAGATCTGACCTCTGTTAAGAGACAGAGTTGAGATTCAGATTGAAAATCTAAAAACTATAGTATTCAAAAGAGAGAGAGAAGAAATAAAGGAGAGAGAAAGGAATATATTTTTTTTTTGTTACTGTTTGTTTTTGGAAGAAGCAACATTAGCTGTTGGAAGGAGGTCATAGATTAGTGGCTCATATATGCTAAATACTGATCCTGAAGCTTTACCCCTATGAAGCTACCAGGAATAAAACTAGCGTACTCTGTGGTTGTGCAGAGAGAAGAATGAAATTTCCTGACTTGGCTGAGAGACATGCTACAGAGTTTATAGATGAGAATGCATGTGCTCATACTAATGTGGGCTAGGTATAAGTCTGTCTGTCTTTGAAAACAATTATGTGATGACAGGAGTCAAGAACTGGAAAATTAAGAGATCTGGCTAGGTCCCTAGCCTATTTGCTTTAGAGGGAGTCCCAATCCCCACCCTGCATCTCTACTTCTCTATTTATTCTTGTCTTGCTACACACAGCCACCTGGAGCATGGAAAGTGATTCTCATATTTTCCTACAGCCCAATAGCAGAAGAGCTCAATTTGTGTTCATGGTGGTTACGGCTCTGCACAACCCAGATGCCATCTTCAGCTGCTCTGACTGGCAATCCACAGAGTATCCAGCCATCAACTCTGTTGCTGTCCTGTGATTCACTATTCTCACCAAAGGCAATTCATTTTCTCTTTTAGGTCCATAGTGAAGCACACCACCTAGAATCATTTTAGCCAGCAGTTTAAGTACAGCAGATAATTTAAGACCTTCGGCTGGAAGTATTGAAAGTACTTGACTATAGTGGGAGGCTATTGCCATCTTTTTATGTCCTTAGGACTTTGAGAGCATTGCCAAATAGATGGAGAGGCAGCCAGTGGGGCAGGTTAGGAGTTCCCATGGGCTCGAACTCAGGCAGTCCTGCATTTGATTTTGACTCTGCCACTTAGTTGCTACGTAACTCTACCTCTCTGAACCTCAGATGCCTCATCTCTAGAATGGACAACAATAAGAGAACCCATGATGCTGAATGGTTATGAGGATTTAAAAAGTTGTAACATACTTGGTACCGTTTTTGTTGGGCACGTTGCCAGTAGTCTAAGAACATCAGTCATTATTAATAACACATGTGGTATTAGGATGATCAGATTGGCTATTTAAATTGGAAATTAAGTCTGCTTTGAAAGGAATAATACTATCCATATTACAACATTTAGATTTAAGAAAATGTAAATATATATTTATTTATATGTCATATATAAAAGTTATAAATTATATATATCTTATATATATACAAATTTAACTTTTCCTACAATCTATAAATATCACCACTTCCTCTCAAATACTGATGATTTATTTTAAGATTTTTCTCCAACTACCTATGCCTGAAATATATATTTTTATGTCCTAGTTCAAATGTTTATGTTTTGAAAAATTCAGGATAGATTGTTGCATATTCTTGATCACACATAGGGCCAGGAGTTTAGAGATTAGAAAGAAAGCTTCAAAGTTGTCATATGTTACTCTCCTCTATACCCTCTAAGAATACATTTTCACAAAGGTACAAACAAATACACACGCACAATATGTAGTGGTAGCTCTCTCTATTTCTGTCTATCTGGAAAGAAGATTTAAATACCACCCACCCAATTCAAATACTGCTAAGCATGGTCTAGTATCTGAGTCAGTATGTAAAATCAGCATTGAAATTGCCCAATACTCTTAAATATGAATATCATTTCGCTCTCCAACTTGGCTTTTTTCCCCACAGAATTCTAAGTGTTAATTTCCTAGAATCTTGCCATGCTGTTACCTCTAGGATGGAATTGTCATGCCTAGAGACTCTATTGTTTTTGTTTTTGTTTTGTTTTGTATTTTTGTCTCTGATATTTGCATTCATCTGTAGGGCTCTTCTCATTTGATTTGGCTGTGACCTGTTTTCTGTCCCCAGGAAAGAACCCATTCCTGTATTTAATACACGATCTTTTCTCATGGAAAACATATTTCTACTACATGGTGCCCTTGGTCTGGTTTAATGCCCTATGTCATTGTTTTTTTCTTTTTCTAGTCATTTCACTTTCAAAAGAAGCTACTGCCTGAGCTCAGTACCCACTTACTTTACAAATTTATCAAAGTTTTGAACAAGTGAGAAAGTTTTACTGACACTGTATTGACTCATAAGAAAACAAGAAAAATCTCTAGTCAATAGAAGATATCTTGATGATCTTAATCTCTACATCTTACACTGCATCTGATTCCATTTCAGGAAAAAAATTATCATCATTTGTCTTTATATACACTATAGGTTTTTGCTATTTAGGTCTATTTTCTCTTTCTTCATTCTTTTTTTTCCCGGACTATGTAGTATTTTCATAACTATTAAAGCAAATATCTTTTTCAACTCTTGTTCATAAAAAAAAAAAATAGACTTAAAATTGAAGGCAAATTGCATCTGTGGTAATATTACTCAATATTTGCACTACAGAATTGAAGTTAGCATCATCGTCATCATCAAGAAAGTTATATAATTCAAAGCTATACTAAATGCTATCAAGAGTTTAAACAAAATGCCCTGACTCACACTATAGGAATACAAAATCAACCTAGACACACTGCAGGCGTGTTATCAGCAAAATAAAAGTATTAGGCCTATACATGAAAGACAACAAAGATTTATATCATAGTTAGATGAATGCCTTAAAAGCAGAACACACGGATACATTTATTTCTGAGAAAAACAGTCATGGAATTTCCATATGGCTGAATGACAGGGACATGACAATAAACTGTCAGCTCTTTATCGACACTGAAAATGGAAAAATAGAGTTATATTTGACCACTTCAACTAGATCATTTAGTCTAAAAGTCAATGTTTTTCACTGTATAAATTCTCACTTATCTTTAAATGGGTAGATGACATAAATAAAAATCTTTGGTTAGATAGCATCCACATACCCTTCTGTTTCGAACTGATCATTTATTTTGTATTCCTACAATATCTACGTGGGAATTAAGTGGTTAAAACAAAGCACTGCTGTTAAAACGCTCTGCATTCCCTCTTCCAATTATTTCCAGATTTAATCGTGATTTGTGTTTCAAGTAAGTCACTTAAAGTTTCAATAATTTAGTTTCTCAGGCTACAAGTTGGGGGTTGAAATTATGACTTCTGTTTACATCGAGCATGTGAAAGAGGTATTAAATGACCAACAGTATATTAAGCCCAAACTCACCCTCTCTGCCCACTCTGGCACAGGGAGGTACGTGCAAAGTTTTGCAAGCTCCCAACCGCATGCTGGAGAGGGCAAAGCAGTGTATATTACAGCCTTCTGGATTAGCACAAGCCTGTATGTCCTGTAAAGGAATCAGAAGGGAGGCTGAAAAGAGGTTTTAAAAACTTGATTTCTCTTTTCAATCAATTTTGGGCAAAGATTTCTTGTTTCTATAATTTAGAAAGTGGTACAACAAGGGCAATTTCTGGTACAAAAAGGTCATAATTGGAAAATACGAGTGGAGACAATTCAGAACTTTGTTATGTAATCCATGTGATGGTTTGAGAAGTGTTTTGGAATCTGTTGGGATTAAGAGCCTGATATAACCTTATTTTGTCATTTCTTTCTTGATCTCCCTCCCTGGATACTTCGGTGTGGTAAGATGATTATAACTGCTGCCAGCTTTGCCCTGAACCTCCTCCTAGACTCGCAGTATCTGGAGCTCTCTGCACCTAACACAACTCTCTATCTACACCCAAGGTCGATCCCTACGTAAAACCTTACCCAAAACGTGACAAGTAGCTTCGAAAGTTGTTTGTAATAGCATTTCCTTTAGCAACATTTCTGAAACGTTAGCTCTCCAGTATTTCCAAATTAAAAAAAAAATAATAATAATAATAATAGTAACAGCATGTAAGTGTAACATGGGAATACCGCGAAAACAGCAGTTTGGCAGGAAAGTGGGCTATTTCAAAACAAGGTCCCCAGCAAGAAAAATTCTGGCAGATGCACAATTCTGGATCATATTATCCAAACTGTTGGATTCTGGAAAAATTTGAGGGTTTTCTTTTGTGGTTCTCATCCCTTAATAGGATGGTAGTGAATGTTCATCATCCAAAGTGTGTTCATTCCCCCTCCCATTACTAAAGTTGAAAAATAAATATACAAAGGACACTCATTACGATAAGTTTTCCCATCCTAGAGCCGGTTTTAATGCCACAATGGCTGTGTGGAGTGTAAAACTTGTGTTATGCTAATGCCTATTCTCATACGCATTATTTATTGAAGATCATCTTTAAAAGTCCTCAATCCTTGGGGTGAGCATAGCATAACATATAGAGAAGTTGAATCACTATGTTACACGCCTGAACCGAATGTAAAATTGTGTGTCTACTGCACTCAAAACAAAACAAAACAAAACAAACCCCAAAAAGCCCTCAATTCTAACTATTCTTTGGTGTGAGCAACTTTAAGGAAAGCAATTAAATCTCTCAATGGGTTAAGAATGGTACTCAAAGCTAATGCCTTTGGCCTGCATGTTGAGACTTAAATTGTATATTTTTATTGAAAATTCTTAGGCTTTCAAAAATATTCTGTTTGGGCTTGAAAGAAAAGATCACCCATCAATGGGAAAAAGAGAGGAAAGCATAAAGGAAATAAAAGCAAATTCTAGAATACCCGGAAAGCTAATCCAATTCAGGTTAACGTTTTGTGCAGATAAAAATATGTAGAATTAAGAGTGATTCCTCTGTAAATCAGATTAAATGCTTTAGCATTTAAACCTGGATTGCTTTAGTCTCTTTTCATTTTTGAATAAAAAGTTTAAATGGGAATGGGAAAAAACTGCTCATTGACTTAACATAAATCTTTAAATTACAGTAAACTTCACCCTCAAAAAGTAGTTGAATCTCTGAGGAAATAGAAAAGGCTGAATTCTATTTTTCATAAATGATGGATTATTGTACCACACTGTGTATTTTCCAGTAAAGTGTCCTTTTATTTGCACTGTGTGATTACAAGTTTCTAAAAGTATGTGTGGGGTCACTTGGGTGCTGTGGGAAAATGGAAGGAACACTGTTCTGTTAAAATCAGTAGTGAAATCAGAAGCAAACTATGTCCTGATTATCATAGGCATGTGTTTAAATTTTGCCTTCCTTAATTGGTGATGTTGTATTTACTTAAAATGAACAATTTGGCAAGTTTTTCTCCCTTGACAACAGAAAAGCGTAAACTGTTTTATAAGTTTGGCTGTTAAAATCAGATTTGTAAACCACAATATTCAAAGACTTTTACTGCTGTTTACAGGGACCCCATGATGGACTTTACTTTATAAACATGTGCTTTTTACATTTTTAGTTCGTATTTATAGCGCTTTCAAGTTACTTGCTTAATAAAAAGTATGCTGTATATTGTAGTCATCTATTGCCTTGAACTTTTTCTGCGTTACTCTTCTCAGAACAAAATGAGTGGAATGAATGATGGTAAAGGGCTTGTAATTTGACTTGTCATCTGAGGATGATTATTTATAGCATCAGGAAATAGAAGTGGACACTCTAGTCTGTCTCCAGGAAAGTCATCAGTACAGGCAACTTTGGAGAGTTGGACCGTGTTAAAAACAACGTGATCACACCCAAGACCCTGCTACTTTCTCAGTGTTTGTGAGAAGGAAATAAGACAAAGCATTTAAAAATATTCATGTTCTTTGAAAAAGCAATGTACCTTACATATGTCTCACATGTAGAGCTAGAGGGTGGTATTGAAAACAGTATATGTTTTATATTTTATATATAAAATATTTTGTATCTATATTGTAAGTGTTTTATAGATATTTTATATAGAACATTATAAAGGTAAATATATAAAATATATAAACATATAATATAAATATTTATACAATTATGTAAATATGTCCATTAAATATGTTTCTGTATATTTAATATACATTTATTCATATGTTTGAATATATATTTTATAGATGTAAATTATATAAATATATAATAATATACAAAATATAAAAATATATTTTATGTTTATATATAATATATTTTTATATTTTAAATACTTTTATATATTTTAAATTATACATTATATAAAAATATTATATATTTGTACATATATATACATATATATGTGTGTGTGTATATATATATGTATATATATATAAAATTAATACTATCACCAGAGTACCTAAGGGATTCTGAAAGATATAACTCACTATATAATTATTTTCATAATCTTGCATTTATACTCTATGTACTTTCTAATCACATCATTTTAACTAGTTCTAAAAAGGCAGTAAAAAATGCCTCCTTTGATTCTGTATTTCTTGGCATTCTGTCATGGAAAGTGACAAGATTTTGAGGTGAGACTAGAAATAGAAAATATTACTATTGGTAATCTGTGAAAATTTAGATTGATTGGGCCATATTATTTCAAAAGGAGACTTAAGGCCAAAATTACCCTGAGAAAGATTTTTTTTTCTCTGAAGGATGTTAAGTGTTTGTTTCTTCAGTCTCCAATTCTAGAACCCAGACCGTGGGTGGGGCTTTGATAGAGCTATCGTTTGAAACAGATGATATACGACTAGTGGTCACTGTAGTGACTAGACTCGATAAAAATTGATAGGATATGATAGCATATTCATAGTATATGTGCAGTATATTAAGATTCTTAGAATGACTCTTTCAATCATACAATTTTGAATCAGTTAATGCCTGATATTCAAGGTCCTATAAAAGCGTTTGTTGCTTGCATGGGTTCTAATGGCACTTGCTGTTTTCCCAAAATGACCTGAAGTCAGTTCCTTTTCTAAGATTCCTAAGTCTTGTACTTCACACCATGCTGTATTATAATTACATAAACCATATGCATTTTTATCCACAACAATTGAATCCAGCACTGCAATGTATATACTAGGTAGTCAATTTGTGTTTATTTTTTCATCATCTAATATCACTGTCCAGAAATATAATGTGAGACACATGTGTCATTTAAAATCTTCTGGCAGCCACATTTTAAAAAGCAAAAAGAAATATGCTCTAATAATATATTAATTTTAATAATATATTCATTTACCAACAATACCCAAAACATTATTATTTCAATCTATAGCACAGCTTGCATTTCAACTACCCAAGGGTTGCAGGTAACTGACTGGTGGCTACCATGTTGGACAGCACAGGTCTAAAACAGTGTTGCTTCATTTTTTTTTTTTAAGATTTTATTTATTTATTTGACAGAGAGAGAGATCGCAAGTAGGCAGAGAGGCAGGCAGAGAGAGAGAGGGAAGCAGGCTCCCTGCAGAGCAGAGAGCCCAATGCAGGGCTCAATCCCAGGACCCTGAGATCATGACCTGAGCCTAAGGCAGAGGCTTTTACCCACTGAGCCACCTAGGCGCCCCCAGAGCTGCTTGATTTTGACTTCAGATACACATGGAAAATATTTGTACAGCCCCCCAGAGTGAATGAGCAGGACTGCTCATAGCCAACCAGAGCTGCTCCTGGGGCTCAGGCTGCGTTGTTTCTACTCAATTACCCTGAGTATGGAAGGATATCGGTAACTAATCCTATGGAACTGGTATGCCAGGAACAACAGCTGGCAATCTCTGGTCTACAGCAGTGGCTCCCAGCCTCTTCAAGTGACAGACCCATTGACCCTCCTCCCATGATAGTGGTTGTACTTTTACAACCAATTCCTTTAACAAATAGATAGCAGTTAGATATAGAGGTAGATGATAGGTCAGATATATATGTTATATATAATATATAAATATAACGTGTAAATATATATACTGTCTGTTATTTACTATATACTATATATACTCACATACTATATATACTATACTGTTTATACTATATATATTATAGCAGATAAATATCAGATAGATCATCAATCAGATATGTATGTTTTATATATAAATGCAATATAAATATATATACTATTTACTCTATATAGCCACTATATATATACATATACATACACTGTTTGTAAAGAGATATATTATTAAAATAATACTTTTCTTTCCTTTTTTTATTCTTTTCACAGTTTCTTCACATTTTCTCAGTGTATGAGTAGACCTTCCACAACCAGTAAATGAGAACTTAAACAGATCCTGTAACTTTTCCCTTCAGTTTAAGGCAGTGATTTTCAACAGGGAGCTCTTCCCCCCCCCCCCAAGAAGACATTTGGCAATGTCTAGAGACATTTTTGATTGTCACAATGAGGAGGGGGTCCTACTGGCCTATTGCGAGCACAAGCCTGAAAGGCGTCTCAACATCTTACTTGTCCTGTACAAGAATTGCCTGGCTTAAAATGTCAATAGTACCAGGATTTAGAACCCCACTTTAAGGTAATAGAAAATATTATGGTCCAGTTAACTGGCGAGTATTATCTCGATTCAGTATTTAATAGTGTCTAATCCCTTATGATAAACAAAACTCTGAACTTAATTTAAAACTAACTCCAAGGTGCCTATGTGGCTCAGTCTGTTAAGTGTCTGCCTTCAGCTCAGGTCATGATCCCAGCATCGTGGTTTAGAGCCCAACATTGTGCTCCTGCTCTGCAGGGAGCCTGCTTCATCCCCTCCTCTCCACTCATGCTCTCTCTCTCACTGTCTCTCTCTCTCTCTCTCTCAAATAAATAAATTAATTAATTAAAGCTCTACTCTTCACCTAGCTGGGAGGAAGGCAAGATATTTTCCTCTTCTGTCCTTCACTTCTCACTTTACTCCAAATCCCCATCTTGCTAACATGTTTGCACTTACTTTGTGGTCAAAGCTAGGGACAGAAGAAGGTTTCTCACGATCTGGGCCAGGTAGACTTTTATAGCAAACGCTCTCCTATAAGCATTTCTGTGGGTTCCTTGGAGACCCCACAAGGAACATTTGAGTTCAAGTCCTCTAATTCAGGCAATTTATTTTTTTCCAGTTGCACCTCTCTCCTGTCTTTCTCTTTTTTTTTCTTCTGAGATCCTCAGGAGCAGTTAGGATGGCTCATGTCCAGCTATCATACAATGATAACCTAGCAAATGTTTCCTACCCAATAGCTATTTTTAAAAAACAGTTGATTAAAGCCATTCTACTTTCAATGAGTAACTGAACTTCTGATATTTTTTTTCGCTTTTCATTCTTTCACCTATACTCCAATAAATTACAATACCAGATAAAAATCTCATTAGACTGTTCCCATATTCAAACTTGACCATGGACAAGTTACTTAAACTCTTTGTCTCAGCTTCTTCATCTCTAGAATTTCTTACATACTTAGAAATATCATTGTGAGAATTGATTCAACAAATATTGAGTGAACATTTACATTTGCATGCTAAACAATGTTTGAGGTATTGGAGACACATTAGTGAACATTTACAAAAGTTTATAAATCCCTGGTGGTCTAGTGGTTAGCGCTTGGTACTCTCAAAAGCTTACAAAAATCCCTGCCCACATGGACCTTACACTGCAGTAGAATTAAGTTAAATCATGTTAAATGCTTAGGAAAGTATCAAGCATGTAGTAGGGTCTTAATAAAATTTACAGGCACTATTATTAACCTAATTGAATGATTGATTTATTCTAAAATATGATTTGAGAGGAAAAGGGCCTCTAAGAACCTAAGAAAGTGCCCCCAATCCTCCCAGTATGTCAGCAATTGGGTTAAGACAGGGAAGGGCCCAGTCAAGATCTATTCTCTTACGGAGACAATGAATTCTTATCAATTATGAATAATAAGATACTTTGAATGTATTTAGACTTTGTACTTATGAAGGTCCAGACCTTAAGTGTTATGTTCATCCTGAAATTCACAGTCTTTAGCGTGGCGCCTGATGATCAGTAAACATTCAGCTAATATAGAAATTTGACATACACCTATCTTTGAAGATAGAGCTTAGGATAGAAAGCTGAGAGTGGGGGACCAAAGAAGACGTGGAAAAAGTCTGACGCAAATTTGTTTCAGAATTTTACCTAGAACTGGTGGTGATTTCACATCAGTTAAAAAAAAATTTAAAAATATCCACTTCAGGGGTGCCTGGGTGGCTCAGTGGGTTAAGCCACTGCCTTCGGCTCAGGTCATGATCTCGGGGTCCTGGGATCGAGCCCCACATCGGTCTCTCTGCTCAGCGGGGAGCCTGCTTCCCTCTCTCTCTCTCTCTGCTTGCCTCTCCATCTACTTGTGATTTCTCTCTGTCAAATAAATAAATAAAATCTTTAAAATGCAAAAAAAAAAAATATATCCACTTCAGAAAAAGAAATCACCTTGAGTTAACATAAAAAAGAAGATTGACAAAATTATTTGGACTTGTACGATGTTTGAAAATGCCTGAATTACCCACAGGCTGTATAGAATCATGATTAACTGAAATGAGTTTTTTCCTTTATTTTGATGAATTTTCTTTGGCCCTTATTCTGTATGTAGACACAGATAAGTGGAATTACGCAGATAAAGGTTAGCATGTTAAATGTGAGCAAATGAAAGTGAAAATAAATTGTGAATGGATGGAACTAACCACATTCTCATTGCACATTCATGTGGCAATAGAGCTAATAACTTCATACAGGCAAATTTTTACTCATGAGCTGTGTCTAAACAGAAGAGCTTGAGTTGTTAATTCCAGCAGTTCCATAACTACTGCTTTCTATTCATATTTGAATAAAGTAATAATAATAAAGGAGAAATTCACCAAAAGCTTTTTTTTTTTTTATCTCCAGTGTTCAGACTGCATCATAGTGCTTCCGATACAAGCGACAAAAACCGAGTTAAAAGCAGATTAAAGAAGTTTATCACCCGAAGACCTTCGCTGAAAACGCTGCAAGAAAAGGGACTTATTAAAGGTATAGGACATTTTATACTTTTACTGTAACAGTGATAAATGAATATGCCTCTGTGTCCATAGCTATTCAGCTCTAAAGAAATATTAGGATATTTTATTCTTTTTAGGTTGTTTATTGAATGTTCTGCTCCACAGCAAAGGAAAAACAAAACAAAACTGTTGTCTGGAAAACTAATCCTGAGAAAGTAAAGGTTGCTGCACAGTGTCATTGAAAACAATACCTCAGTTTTGCTCTCAGTGGAGCTGGGCTCCGCACCAAGAGGCAGAGGAAGGTATCCTGGTGGCCCATTAGAATGAGCGCATGTTACCATGTGCCTGGACAATCCAGGTGCAAATCTATTGTTCCAGCATGCTTAATGACAACAGGCCTTTTCACTCTCAGATGTGTCCTGATTTGGATTAAAAGTTACCTGATCACCCTACTCACAGTCTGAAGTGAGTGCTAAGAAGGTCTAAGACAACCTTGAGTCATGAAAATGTATGGATTTGGGAGCTGGGGAACTAAAAGCTCAATCTAAATGGAAATAAGTAGGTATTTTGCAAATGTATCTGTTATAAAGAACAAAATATTCTAGACTACCCTAGCCGCCACAATAGAAAAACATAGACTCTGACACTAACCTAATCAGAACTCAGACCTTGGTGCTACCAATCACTCACATTGACATTGAACAAGCCGTGATCTCTCTGAAGATCAGATATCTCATCTGCTAAATGGGGATACTTATACCCACCACTGAGAGGGCCATTGAGAGAAATACACGAGTTAATCCATGTAAAGCATTTAATAGAGTTTCTGGAACATAAGTATTCAATAAATGTTCTCTGCTCTTAATGCTATTATTATTAGCTACTATTGTTACTCTTGTGGTGCCAAGGAGATGAGAAAGAATGAATGAATACATAGAACCAGTGGTAAAGTAGATTTCTATAACTGGAAATCACTTAAAAATTATAAAGGTAAAATGTATTATTTTCCTAACAAGAAACCATATGCATCGAGTCCATTATTTCCCGTTTTTTAAATTTTCTAACTGATGGGTATATTTTGAAGATTGAATACAAGAAGAAATTTGAAAATTGAATACAAAAAGAAATTTGAAAATGGGCTAAAATACCCTTCTAAAATAAATTCTGAGAACAAAATTGAAAGATTGATCCTTATGGGAGTCAAAAGGTGATTCAATACCCGATCATGTCTCAGGAACAGGGCAGAACAGATCTTAATATTTTCAGCAATACGTAGCATGAGAATTATTTAGCTAGGTTACAATAACTGTCTCTCCTATCCATTTCAGTCAATTTTTAAACAGGGGAATTTATCACAAGAATCATCTGGCATTTTGAACCAATTGTGGAAGAAGAAATTTTATGAAGCATGAACATACATATCACTAATAGGGTGGAAAATTCTTAGAATGGAAGTATTTGGGGGTAAAACAAGCAACCAGCTTTGAATCAGACTTTTACTCCAAAGATGTCCTTTTCAGAGTCACTTGGATCTCTAGAGATCCAACTTCATATAGGAAGATACCAGTATATTCAGTTCTGTCTGAGAACACACCCCATTGGTTATCATTTCCTTTGAGAGGATTCTGTTGCAAGTTATCTTCCACTTCAGAAAAAAAAAACAAAAACAGAAAACCAACTTAGTAGCCCAAACAATTGCAAGTTGACATAAAGTCCACCTTTTTCATGAATGTAGCAAAATGAAAAGGTTTTGAATTCAGTAGCAGGGTCTGGGCCCAGTCAAAATGCAGAAGAATTCACCACAGCAGTGCTAAAGCACTGGTCTGAGAGGGACTGGAGGCCACATGGAGTTTTCATACTGACGTCATGGAACCACTGAACACACTCTGATGTGTACATTTCCTATCTTAGAGCTCCATTAAATTTCCACCATAGCTGACCAATGAGTCAGTGTTCATTAGGAGGGTTATGGAAAATCTATGTGAAATTCTGATTTGATAAGCTTCCATTGTTGTCTTCAGTGGAATTTTCTTCCAAATACAGATCAAGTTATGCAAATATAATCACTTCTTGAGCTTGTTTCAGTTTTAACTGCGAATTTTTTAAAAGCGTTTACTGACATTTTTTTCTCTAGACTGAGTAAAAAGCATTAAACCGATTTTTAAAAATACAGGCCCAGTCAAATTTAGTACTTTAAGTCTTTTTGTCATAGTGTATTTAACACAAACACTTAGAAAAAGCAATGAAATCGGTGTTTTTGATCAGTTATAAAAAATTATAAAAAGTCAATGAATGTTTAATGGTTAAATGGTCTCTCCAAGTAAAATGCCTTCATTCTTTCAAGGAGAAGACTTACTCAGAAAGAGAGGTAACGGCCTTTAAAATTGTCCTCAGTGTACCTGCTCATGAGAATACATATCAAATTCTTTCAGCTCTCTTATCTGTTAGATCTAGAATGAAGTCCTTCACAACAAGGTTTCAGAAAGCTAGTGACAGTTTGGGTCTTAAAAGTGTGCTTCCTGACACCTGGGAGGACTCTGCAGGGCTGTCCCCCGCTTTGAAAGGGTTTCTTACTTCTTGATGTAATGTTAACAACAGGTTGAGAGGCCTGAACTTTGAATTCAGCCAACCTGTATCGAGCAGCAGCAAAGGAGCAGGAAGGGTTGTGCCTTCTTGACTTCATAATGCCAGCAGAACAATATCCACAAAGCACTTTATGTGAAAAGAGAATTGTCCCGATATCACACAGTCTGAACTCAGACACAAACTCTTTATTATCTATGTTTCGCATTCATGGAGACCTGGCCAATATGTGATTTCATTGGGTGGGATCTAGATCTGGAAACAGTCCCTTGATGGGGCTGCATTTTCTGCTTTCTTTAATACGACTAATGAGAAGGGTACATTATAATGTCAAAAAAGGGCAAGCCAATAATTATGGATGATCCCCAATGGAAAGAAATCTTATTAGCTCGGGTGAGTGTAGCCTTCATTGCACCATGGCAGGGGTGGCTTCTGAAAAGCCTTCCATTTCTCCAATGGAGAAATTTCACATTTGCCAAGGGAGTGGCAAGTACCTTTTAAATGTGAGTTTTTGCATTGAGCATCTCATCAGAAATAAAACTCAAATCAGTTGAATATGTAAATGGTAGGCAAGAAGGTACATTTTAGGGTGGTAAGTGTGTTTGAGTATATTTTCTGCTTGGTTTTGGACATGAAGTAATAGCTCTCTATAAAGTGTCAGCCAAACTACCTTATATAATCTTTCGAATAGCATCATTGACATCCAAGAATAGAAAACACTTGGCAATGCAATTTCTAAAAAGGATAATAATTGTTTGTTTGTTTGTTTGTTTTTGGAGCAACTAGTATTTCATTATGTCAAAATGATAGAATTAGAGAGGACTGTGTTTAGATGGTAGTTTCTTTCATCTTCCTTTATGTGGATAAAACCATAATGGTGTTATTAGTAGAAAATGAAAGTAATGCTTTATTGCTTTATTTTGCAATCGATATTATGAAGCAAACAACCTCTTTAAAGATTCAATAGTATGGCTGCAAGTTGTATGATGAAAAGCGGGCTTTCCTGCCTCATCCCAGTTGGTGCTCCTTCTGGGGCACCACTTGGCACTATTGCTATTTGTAGTTCTGGTCGTTGACTCCATAACTTCTGTTACTGTTATTTGGAGTAGAGGTCAGTTGGTTTTTGTCAATATATACCTTATCTTTAAAATCATAATGTCTTGACTTATCAAGCTTAGATGTTATCTCAGATTTCTTTTACAATAGACATGAATTTGACTCGGTTAAAGCAGACCTCATCTACCTGGCACTGTTCCTCCCCAAATACTCACAATCAAGTAGACCAGATCTTGATCTTTTCAGTGGCTTTTTCTGGAACATCCAATATACTTAAATCTGTACTTATTTTTCTGTTAACCATGGAAAGCTAAAACTTAGGGTCTCCATTGACGAGACAAGAAAGACAGGATGTTTAGTGTCTTTTCCCCTCTCATCTCCTCTCTTTGCTATTGTAATTCTTACTTCTCAATGTGTTAATTTGAATCTCCCTGAGGGCTAGTGATGATGAACATTTTTTCATGTGTCTGATAGCTATTTGTATGTCTTGATTGGAGAAGTGTCTGTTCATATCTTCTGCCCATTTTTTGATATGATTTCCTGTTTCATGTGTGTTGAGTTTGAGGAGTTCATTATAGATCCTGGATATCAACCTTTTGTCTGTACTGTCATTTGCCAATATCTTCTCCCATTCCGTGGGTTGCCTCTGTTTTTTTGACTGTTTCCTTTGCTGTGCAGAAGCTTTTGATTTTGATGAAGTCCCAAAAGTTTATTTTCGCTTTTGTTTCCTTTGCCTTTGGAGACATATCTTAAAAGAAGTTGCTGTGGCTGATATCGAAGAGATCACTGCCTATGTTTTCCTCTAGGATTCTGATGGATTCCTGTCTCACGTTGAGGTCTTTTATCCATTTTGAGTTTATCTTTGTGTACGGTGTAAGAGAATGGTCGAGTTTCATTCTTCTACATATAGCTGTCCAGTTTTCCCAGCACCATTTATTGAAAAGACTGTCTTTTTTCCACTGTATATTTTTTCCTGTTTTGTCAAAGATTAATCGACCATGAGTTGAGGGTCCATATCTGGGCTCTCTACTCTGTTCCACTGCTCTATGTGTCTGTTTTTATGCCAGTACCATGCTGTCTTGGTGATCACAGCCATTATAAAAACTCATTATTTTACAGATTTCTATAATTATGATTAATTTATAGATTGATCCTAAAAGTTAAAAACCAAAAACCGGTATTCGTGCAATTACAGTTATATAAGGTTGCTTACTGCAGCTCCAAGTACCAGACTTCATTCTCTCTTCTTATAATATCATGACCTCTGTGATCTATAAAGAGAAATCCCCCTTGATCGTGATGAAAAAGACTCTCTTTTCTTTTACATTTGAAAGTTGCATTGGATATTTATGCTGCTTCACCCTCACAATCATGCCCTCCATTTGCCCCCCACATTCTGGATCTAAACGTGAAGAAAAATAGGCACCGAATTTACTTTATATTGATCATGTAAATATTATGGAATTGCTAACCAAGTCATGTGCTAGATTTGGACTGACATATCCATGGGTTCAATGTTATGACTTAATGGGCTACGCAAATTATAATGTTCTTATTTTTTAAGTTTTTATTTTAATTCCAATTAGTTGACATGCAGTGTTATATTAGTTTCAGGTGTACAATATAGAAATTCAGCCTCTCCATACGTCACCTGGTCCTCTTCACAAGTGCCCTCCTTAATCTCCATTGCCTATTTCACCCATCCCTCCAACCCCACTCCTCTGATAACCATCAGTTTGTTCTCTATAGGTAAGAATGTATTTCTAGGTTTGTCTCTCTCTCTCTCTTTTTATAATATTCTTTTTTTTAAAGCTTATGCTTCATCACTTCCTTAAATCAAGCCATTTTTTAGTTTGATCCATTTTTTTGTGTTGACTGTCTCATACAGGTATTTTCCCCCCAGAGTTTCATTTTTTCCTTGCATCTGGGCCTTTATGTCATCAGGGACGTCAATCTTCTCAGTGAAACAGTCTATGTATTCTACTCTGTGACTCCTTGCTTTTGATTGAGTTTATTTGAAAGTATAGCAGCTTTAGAATTTTACTAAGTTATGTTTAAAGCTGGATTCTGCCTTTTACCAGCTCTATAACTTAATACTGGGTCACTGACTTCTTCATCCACAAAATTTATACTGTAAAATTTAAATAAGATGAAATATGGAAGAATTTTACACAGTGCCCAGCTTATCTTAATTATTTGGCAGTTTTCTTCCTTCCATCTTTTTTTCGTTTCACCTTCCATTTCTTCCCCTTTTTCTCTCTTCTTTCCTTTTTTACTTGGGTTAATGATCAAGATGGCCCTGGGAAACTATTTTCTCAAGTATTCCTTTAAAATTTGAAAAACCAATCCTGGCAAGTGTCATGGAAAGGCAGTAGTAACTTGCTTACTTCAAGGCAAGTGCATAGATAATTTATGGTTGGCTCATATTTATCTTTTTGGTAATTTTCATCATGGTACTCTTTATACATAAATGGGCATGAGCTAATTTTCTTTTCTAGCTACACCCACTTACACAGTGTCATCTAATTGCTGGAACATTTAAGTAATTACCCACACAGACACAACTAATTGTTTAAGGTTTCCATCACATGAGAAAATAATGTCTTTGAAATTATAGTACTTTTATAAAATATGTCAATTATATTGAGAAGTAAAGAAAGATTTGCCATTCAAATTGCAGATACAAGTTATCAACCCTAAACTTTCAACAGTCATCTTTATGAATGGCAAAATCATTGAGTTCAGAGAAAAGTATTTTTAAAATGATTTGTCAGAACCAATTTGTGACAGAGTAAGCTACCTGCCACATTGTTAATTTAAGCAAAATATTTATGAGCAACACTACAATATGCCTTTGGGTAGAGATACGCTCTAATTTTGCCACTTTATCAGTGTTAGTCTGAGAATAATTGTATTTGAATTTATATACAGGGGCATGGGTCTATCATTGCTTGGGCCTGAAATATTCCCACAACTTCCACAATATGCACTAATGTGCTTAAAAATATCTTGTAAATCTTCTTTTCTTTAAACTTCTTTACGGTTCATAATTGAACTGTGATCCTTACGTGTGAGCTATGTCATGATTTAATATTAACCAAAATTAATAGCCAACCTTAAGCTTCTTTATCTTGGCCTACAAGCTTCCTGGTTCCTTTGCATTTACAGTTCCCAGGCAGTTTCTGTTATTTAAAGGCTCTTGGGAGCAAATGTGTTGGTAATAGAGTACCACATAGCTATCTTTTGTTCAATAATAAAATACAGGTCACCATGAGAGATGGCAAATGTTGAGAAAAAAGTGCACCTGCCTAGCAGGTTAAGCCCATGTCTTTTAAAAGCTCGTTATTCAGGGAGGAAATGATCCAGGTCTTATGAGATATTAAAAGCAGAATAACTTTGGAGCAACAAGAGAAAAATGAGGTCCAGAAATGGGAGTGAATTAGGTAAGGGGAAAAAGAATGAGCCAGACTAATAAGTTGGTTTCTCTGTGGTTCAAGAACTTCCTTTCTTATGGAGAGAAACCTTTTACACAGGCATTAGTTAGAATATAATATTTAAGATGATGACTTACATATAACTGAAAAAGTTACATATAACCAAAAGATGGTTTTATCAACAATTTCCTGATATAGTATACTATTTTGGGGGTATTTGTGTATCATAATAATGCCAATGATAATAACAATAATAATAATTGTAATAATAATATAATAATGATTCTTCTTTTTCCTTTCTTTAAATTACATTTCTTTCCCTTTCAGTCAAGCCCTCAAAATCTTTCCCATTTTTTTAAGTAAGAGAAAATGCCAGATAGTATCAGGCTTCAGCCCTAAAACTGACTGGATGCCTAATAATAGCCCTGCTAAGTGCTGGGAATATAAAATGAATATGACCCAATTGATTCAAAACCAGCATTTTGGCATTTTGTTTTTAGCCAGTGGTCTCTGAAATCCATATTAATTCTTGCTATGGCAGTAGATATTGGTTTCATTTATTCCGTGGACTATCTATCCTTAAAATATTGCCCAGAGTTTTGGCATACCTTATAAGGTTGGTCTAATCCTGGTGCCAGTTTGAAATATTGCCTTTAAACCTTCCATTTTGAGGACTGACACATTTCCATAAAATAAGAAGAAATAGAGCATGAGGACCAACAAGGAACCAGTAAATACAGATGGCTTTTCTTTCATAAGAAAGGGAATCTATATCATGTTTTGGGCATACTCTGTGTTTTAACTCAAAGTGTGTGTGTGTGTGTGTGTGTGTGTATAGATTATAAAAAAGGGTACAAAATCTCCCCCCTTTCATCCCTGACAGTGCACCAGCCAAAGTTTATGTGTTCTTGGAAGCATATCCTCAAGTTGTTGCAGATGACCAAAAGTCAAGCTAATGTGCTATTTCCTTCTTGTGTCAGGAGGCCGCTGCCCTCTGGAGAGGGGGTCTGTGACCATTTCAGTCCTCTAATCATATCTTAAATCTTCCCTCCATGAAACCACATGAGAGAAGAAAGAGATGTGGGGCAGCAGTGTTCACAAGAATCCCCCTTTTTAAAGGTTAGCATTTATTATTGATATCCTGCTGTTCTCCAGCAGGTGCTCTCATACCCCAGAGTTCCCTCATGACTCCTTAAACCCAGCTTCACAGGTGGTGGAAGATTCTTCAGCTTAGCTCCTGTTAGCTTTGTAGGGCCTCCATAGGCCCTACAAACTATATCCAAAGCCAGTGCTGGTTATTCACTTTCTCCTTTGTAGTTTTTATAATTCTCCTGCTCACACAAAGTACTAGCTGGTGATTTCATTTTGTGTTGAAGTAGATAATTGAGGGAGAGGAAAACAGAATTTCATCGTGACCTAAACACTGATACTTTGAACAAATGTATGAATAAATGCTTCACGGGCAGTGAGATGAATTGAATTTTCCGTGGTGCTTGAGAAAAGAGGTCCCAGCCCTTTCTCACTCATGGTACTATTGGGATTTGAGTCCACACTATGGGTTCGTTGAATGTGTCTCTAAGGATAGAATCTATCAGATCTCTCACAACCAATATCTCCTCATCGGGATCCACATTCAGCAGATGTGTGAACTGTTACAAGCCCAGGAAATATTAATATCAACAATTCATTTTGACATATCCTAAGATTAAGATACTGCTCTTTTATTTCCTTTAGTATCACTGACAGTTCCGTCTGCAAATCTTTCCCCTCATATTCATGTCTATTATAAATCAACAAGAGTCCACAAATTCCCAAGAGAAAGAAGAAAAAAAGAACTGTGTCACGTTATTGGGGTGGTGGTGGCAAATTTTGTTCCATATGAAACGATCCCTTTTGAGTTGTTACTCTACCTGAGTAGCAACAATAGAGCGTAACTGTTCTCCCTGTAAAGTTTAGTCATCAGGAAAGTAACTCGGTATTGCAGAAGTGCTAGTCCAGCATTTTCTATTTTCCTTTGTGGGAAGGAGACAAGAGACCATATCTGAATTTGGATCATCGTAATTGGTGGTCTGTCAGTGTTAGTCAAATTGCACTATGGAGAGGTATGTCTCCCAACTTTTCTTTGAAATTGACTGTATTGCTGTAAGTGTGTTTTATCAAAGCATTTTCTGGGGCAACAGATCTGAAAACATAAGCTTTATGTAGCATTGTTCCTCCTTAGATATTTCCCTTTAATATGTCCTTTCTTTTTGAAGATAAAATAAAAGTACATAGAAAGAGTTCTGGGAATAGGCAGCTATATGTCGTAAACACCCTTCACTCCCCCTCGCCCAAGGCCCCCAGCCCCAGAAATTTGGAAATGATTTGATTGAAGCGATGACTGCCTTGATCATGTTTGAATACTCCTCCTTCATTGTCTTCTTCTCTCTATGGGAGGCAACAGCCCTGTCATGGAGTCACTCCTGGGACAGAAAGAGGTATTTCAAGCAACCATATTTTCCAAACACAAAATTGAGACACATGGCCTGACAATGACATAATATTTGAAGTAGGGACTGTGTGCAAAGATCCAGAACATATGGTTGAAACAGTTTTCTTATAAAAAGCAACTATTAAGACACGCTCTAGATTCTTATTCACAAAAGGCACATTCTTCCATCGCGTTTTTTCTCATTTAGAAATATTACCCACAAATCAGAAGACTGACTGGTTTGCCCTCAAACATGTTGCTTTGCCAGTGCGAGGAGCTCCCTGTTGACTGGAAAGTTAAATACACAGCCATCGAGGAAGCAATGCAAACCAGACTGCCAAACATATTATGAATATGTTGCTCTTCTTTAAAATGCTAGTTGGTTTTTCATACTGGAGTATTGACTAACTGTCTGTGTTTGATGTATGGTTTACCAGCCTGATGTCGACTTATGGTTAGAGCTTAACTTGTTAGTTCTGCTTTTGCAGCCAATTCAGAATAACTACAGATGCCTCGAGATATTAAAATTGACTGCTCAAATGGACTCAGTGTGGGAGTTTCATTGGTTTTAAATTGATAACAGCTGAAAGAGTGAATGATTATAGTGTACATGGGCATAGGACACAGCTCTTTCATAGAACTCTTATGAACAAACTCCCTTAGTGTGGGAATTTTTTCTTTCTTTTTATATCATAGTTATTTCTAAGCAACCTTGGGTTAAATTTTAAAATTGCACAGGCGTATGCAGAAGCCTTCTGAAGAAATAATTCCTGAGAAACAGACAAATTTTGATGACGTGGGTTTCTATTCTGGAGGGAACATTTAAAGTTAAGTAGCATTCCATAAGGTGGTAATTGTGTCTATTTCCCAGGCATCGGAGTTAAATAAGCTGTAGGGGAAGCATAAACTGTCATAATAGAAGGGTTGGAGTGTTGTGTACATCTCTTTCTTCAACTCACACAAACCGGAGCTCCAAAGTGCCTTATCACCGATAAGTCAAACAAAGCCTCTGCTTTGCTTTCTTATTCTCCCAGGAACAGTTATTATTGTTTTCATTATTTAAAAAGATGATCTGAACACTTTCTTCTCACACCGGAAAAAAAGAACACAAAAGAGAAATGAGGAAACTTTTCTCCCCTCCTCAAATCAGCAACGCTTATATAAAGAGGTTTTATGAAAACGCACTTTCACAATTTAATAGCAGCTTAGGGAAAAAGCCCAACAAAGAAAAGAATTCAGAGAAACTTAAAGAAGTTTATAAGAAAGAAATATCTGTTTATACATGCCTTCTCCAACTTGTATTTTTTCCAAGAGTTCAGTGTCCTTCCTACTTAATACTAGGACCTAACTCCATCCCATTTTCAGTGATCTCTAGCATTTTACCTTTGATGTTCCATTATAAATATTAGAAGTGATTTTTATATTTGATAGAAAACATCAATCCAAATCAATAAGGTTAAGTTAGGGTTTGTTGAAGAAAAATAAAGCCACATATTGGGTACCTATTTCATATATTTATTTTTTAAAAAATTGAACATTCTGCCCAGCTAGCATATGGCAGACATGTAACTAACACCTAGTGCTAATGACTATTTGTGGAATTGGAGATTGACTTGACAATAATACCAGCAATGTGTATGTTCAGACATGTAAGACAATCAAAATATTGTCTGATTGTAAAACTCAATAAGTCATATATATTTGGCCAATATTTATAGGAAAGTGTGTTATATATTTATTGCTCAAATTTCACCCCAGATTATAACCTGTGTACCTGGACTAAATCTTAAAATTACCCAATTATCTTTCTGGGATGCATACGGCCATTGAGTTATGCTTTGTGCTGTGATGGATAACTTGCATGGATAGCCAGCTAAGAGGCTGCTACAAGGATTGACATTTTCATAAGATCCAATTCCCTCAGAAATGTAAGAGCAAAAGAGAGAAATTTCATTCTCTTTCAACAGTTGTTGAGCTCCAATTTTTTAATGATTTTCTTATCTACCCATATTAGACAGGAGGGAGATTTTAGAGACGATGTCATCCAAGTTAAACACATGTGAAGGTCATTAACTTGAATCTATCACTCCTAACTTGTCCCTTTGAACTTGGAACTCAAACTCATAGCAGGAAAAGAAAGGATGGAGGGGGAAGAGGACTGGCCTTGGTTAACCTCACAATGAAGGAATCTATCATGCAACCAGAGGCTGAGAAATAAGAAAGCAGATGGGCTGAAAAGAATATCTTAAGGATATCTTAATATCTTGAGTTTCCAGATAATCTAAATTTCAGAAAAGCCATCACCTCCCCAGACTCCATCATTATGTGCTCCATCTCATACATTCATTTCCTGAACAGTATTTTGTTGAACAGAAATTCCACATTTATTCAAACGCACTGGGACCTTGAGCATGTGACAATTTTTCCATTTAAAAAAAATTAATTAGCATAGGAGAATGTTCAATATTATGTAAAGAATTTGACAGGACCTCACTTAATGTTTTTAGAAACAATTAATATGTCAAAAGAGGAAATAAGAGCCTGTTTGGGCTATAAATATGTTTACATAATTACCAGTTGAAGAAGTCAAACATTTAGGGTGAAAAAAACAACAAGGTTAGGCCCTCTCTTCATCAAAAACAGAATTCCCAATGATCTCAAATTCTCTAGCATAAGATCCCTTTATTCATGAACACACTTGTGTGCATGCCCTTTAACCAGAAAGATCACATATTTATAGTATGAATGAATAATCTTGAAGAAAAGTAATAATGGTTAGAAATACAATGCTGATCACACACAAGGAGAGACAGTCACATCTATGTGTGAGGTTATGCCCAACTCAAGATGTCATGGTAATATGGAGAAAGCATTCCCATGGTGGCTGTGCAGTATAGGAAGAGAAATATTCCAAGTGTGATGGTGCAGTGCCCCACACCAGGCACTGTATGTGGTAGTAGACATGGCTGTCTCATTCTCTAAGACAGAATGGGAAGCAGAAGCCCTGGCCAGGGAGTTGTGGCCTCAGAAGGGACTGTTGGGCAGGAGATGGGTAGTGGGGAAAACAGGGAAAACAGGTACTGGATCTTGGTCCAGTACCAGAAGGTGAGGAATAAACAGCCCATCTAAAGAAAGTTGGGGATATGGGACACTCATTGCATTTGAGGAATTTTGGAGATGATACTTCTGAGTAAAGTTTTAGTGGAAAGCACTTTCCTGCGATAACCCAAAGCCATCTGTTTCTACAATTAGTTATTATAGTACGAACACTACCAAAAGCCCAAAGGAAACTTCTGTCTCCCAGATGCAATTCTCTCAGTCAAGAGTCTGAGAGGCTGGCATGGATATGTGTGTGGTGTTTCAGTTTCATATACCGAGCTGGATCATAGACACTCATCTGAGATCCGCTAGAAGGAGTCTGTGCTAATCGATTTGGCACACCATCTGGAGACTAGAAGTGGTCTAAGCAACCTCTGCTACAAAAGGTTCCCAGTCTGTTGCCCCCATTATCACCAGCCTAGAATCCTAGACTCCTAGAATATCTAACAAGAAATGCAGCTCTTTCTTGGGAAAAAGAGATACCTGGACAGAAAACTGTACCTAGTTTTATATATGTTTAAATACATAAAAAATGCTTGCAGTAATGAAATATATGAAAGACCATTTTCTTTGTTGGATCTGGATACATATGGTGTGAAGTGATAAGGTGGTGGTGACAAGCTCTCCCTAGCTATTTGAAAGAGCTATATGCATTCTATTTTACTCAGGAAAACAATGTATTGCAGTCATTAAGCCATAAAGATCACTGAATTTTGAAGTAGATTTGAAGTCTAGTCTTGGCTCTGCTATTTACTTGCTTTGAGGCTTTGGACAAGGTAATGAAAATTTCTGTCCTAACACTTTCCAGATAATACCTCTTATGATTGTTGATACTACACAAAGAGCAATTAGCATGGCAAATAATAACTCTTAATTCTCATACTTTACTCCTAATTCTACTCTCTCTATGGCATGATATATTGCAAGCATTTCTCCTGAATGCAGAGTAGGTATTCTGAAAATTGCAAAACAGATCAATTAGGGTGAGATTTTTGTGGCATTGCATTAGTAAAGCCAACATTTTGAGCATTCTGTCTGCCTCACATTGTTCTTATATGGCTTGACGTGCACTCTCCAGTAATAAGGATGAAGGACAACTATGCTTACTTTTTTTATGTTTTGATTGTTACTCATATATATTCTTTAAATCACTATGTTCTAAGAGGATACAAAAATGCATAAGGCAGAGCTGACTACAAAATGAGTAAGGGAGATAAAATCACAACAAATACAACATAATATATCAAATGTCAAAAGCTTTAGGGACATTGAGGTCATGGATTTGGGGAAATTACAAGTGAGAAAAGTGTGAGAAGGATTCATGTTTCCTTTATTCTGTGGTCTTGAAACTGAATCTTGACTCTGAGCCTTTGGACATGTGGAGAGCTGGTTGAGACGTTCAAGGTGTGCAATCGTAGGAAAGCATGGGAACCATGCTTTTTCTGCAAGGTAAAGGGTTGGATGAGAAGTGTCTGTGGCAGGTATTTTGAGCAGTGCCAGGTTCAGAAGTTTGTACTTGATTTTATAGGCAATTTTATTATTCATTTAGTGCTCATTATTCATTTTTACTCATTTGACAAACATTTACTGGGGACCTCCCATGCAGAAAACAATGGGCTGCATACTGGACCCAGATGTGTGAGATGAGATTCCTTTCTTACAAACTAGTTACGTTAGCACTGCTTACAAATATTCTATATTAAAAAAGAAGCACTTCCATACCCTGCAAACTTGTCCCACTTTGGAAAGCTAATGAAAAGACGTTCTTAGTTCTTTTTATCTAATTTTACTTATTTCCTATTTAACGACAGTGGGCCATGCCCCAGCAGCCTGTGGATAGGAATGAAATAACAGATATTAAGGCACAAATATCCTAAGTTGTGACTACCAGTTGTATAGCCATAGCAACTCAGACTTTACCCTTCTCTAAAGTCTCCTTGACTATTTCTGGGAGCACCTGGAAAGTATTGCATTTGATACCTCATTACCTACAAACTGCCCAAGGCAGGCATTTCACCACAACTATGCAGCCAGTATCTTCTGAGACATGACTTCCTCCCCTCTTGGTGCCCAAGAGCTTCCAAATCTACAAACCCTTCCACATGCCGAGCAGTACTCTGAAGCTCTGGTTCCCACAGCATTTTTAGATTCACTCTGTCTCCAGAGCAATGGGGAGACTGCTCTTCTTAGCCACTGGCATTTTTCACCTGGTGTTTTAGGACCTGAAGCAACAGCTCTTAGGCTAAATCTCACAAAGTGAGAAATGGCTTCTTTCTAGTCCATGTGAGATCTTTCCTCAGAAGAAGTCAGATCTACTCCCTGGTACTTAGCTGGGATACATTCACAATTTTGCCATCTCTCTTGAATTTCCCTTAACCCCTGCAAGCTCAGAATTCCTCTTAAGTCACTGTCTTTTCATCCACTAATACCAACACTTCAGTTTCTATGTCTGGGTGATGAATATCATTGCACTAATTCAGTAGGCAAACCCAACTGAGCTATTCCATTCCACCCTTACGTGTACTCCTTCCCCGACAATGGGTGGTCTGGTTAGCCAGAAAAGTAATATAAAGAGTGTGCAATGAATCCAGAAAATGCTCAGTACACAAAGTGTATCTCACAATGAGATATCTATTTATTCAGTTATGTGGGCAGCTTCGGGCCAGGATAAGGTGTTCTAGAAGTGTTGTTGCATAGTCACTTTCTAAAGGGAAGGCTGAAAAAAAAAAAAAAAAGTAAGGGCTAAAAAAGAGAAACGCACTATGTTTGACTGGAAGCCCAAAAGAGACAAAATGTTTCGGAAACATGTGCATCATGGCCTACTAATTTAGGCTCATAACCCCCTCTCTCCAATTACATTCCTGGAAATGTTTTTTCAATTTCTTTGCATAGAATAACCAGAGGACCACATTGTTCAGAGCCGCCCATGGGGAACAGGCAGACCCGCGCAGAGCTTGCACCACACCTCCACGGAGCTGGCCAACACTTCCACAGAACCACAGGATTCCCTGGCTCCTAATATGGTTTATTATAAAATCCTTCACCTGCCTCAAAGCGCTTTTCATCAAAGCTGCTTTTAAACTGAAGCTGAAGACCAAAGAATGCCTCTAACAGAATCCTGAAATAGCTTTTAACCCGAGGCTGAGGAGAGAAAGTGCTTTTAACCTAAAGTGCTTTCCTCTCAGGTACTTGAGCGTGTACCTAGCACTCAGCATTAGTGGCTGTGAGAACACCCTTAAGATCCAAATGAAAGAGACTCCATTATAGGTATTCAAACCCGTTATATTAATATATTACAAGTAATATTTGGAATCATTAAGCAGTTTTACTCCAACTAAATTTGAATCTTTTCTTATTGAACTCTGCATTCATGCAAATCAATTGAAGTCTTACCACCTGGGATTCTAACAAATCTATGCTGATATTAGGAAAAGTATAGTGTTTTTCCTAGATTTTACTTTTAATCAGCATGAGTCAAAAGGCCACACCTTCTCTACCCTAAAAGAATCTCTCAACTTGTATCAGTCACTGAGTGGTATTTCTAGCTTTAGTCTATATTCGTTGGGCTGACAAGGTAAATGAAATCATTTAAAATTAATTCAATCAATTATTTGAATAAATTTTATGGATCAAGTTTTCTCCCTAGACTTGTCACTCAAACAAATAAAAGCACTGATTTCGCAGCACAGACGGTCCCTGACTTACGTGGTTCAACTGAATATTTTCCAACTTTATGATGGTGTAAATGTGATATGACTTCCATGGAAACTGTGCTTCAAATTTTGAACTTTGACTTTTTCCCTGGGCTAGTGATATGTGGTATGATACTCTTTTGATATTGGACAGTGACAGCGAGTCGCAGTTCCCAGTCAGCCACGGGATCATGAGGATAAAGAATCCATGTACTTGCGACCATACTATACCCATATAGCCATTTGGTTCTCCCACTTTTAGTATAGTATATAATCTATTTACATGAGCTCTTCACCACTTTATTATGACATAGGCTTTTTGTTAGATGATTTTGCCCAACTGTGAGCTAATGTAAACATTTGAGCATGTTTAATATAGACTGAGCTAAGCTACAATGCTCAATAGGTTGGGTGTTTTAAATGCATTTTGTCTTATATTTTCAACTTGTATTGGGTTTATTGTGACATAACTCCATGGTAAGTTGAGGAAGATATGAGTAAAGTTCCTACTAAGTCAAGTAAGTAGACAACCCAATTGATAAAAAGCTTTAACTTCAGAATAATTACAGTAAGTTATGTGATTGAGCAATTGAATTTTATGGACGGTTTTCTATTTTAAATATAAAGTGTATATCAATACGGGATAAGGAGGCAAAACTTGATGTCTTTGAATTTTATCCCCTTCTTCTTTTGCTAGTACCTTCTGTAACTTCAATGGAATGAAGACAGGCAAACCAAAAACAAAAAATATCACCAATTCAAAATGTAAATAATCCGTCTTTGCTAAACAAAAGTTAGCCATGTTAATAATTCCAAAATGCGCTAAAGCAAACTAAAATGAAATATATTTTCCTCCAATTTAACTGATCATGGCACAGTCTTTAGATAGAAATCATATTTTTGTATGCATTGTTTTCTCTTACTCATTCTTTCACTTATGTATTCATTTGGCAACCAGAAAAGAATGTGATAGAATGGGAAGAAAGAAAGGAAGGAAGAAAGGAAGAAAGAAAAAAAGGAAAGCAAGCAGTAGAAATACAAGAGGAAGAGTGGCTCCTGGGTGGCTCAATCAGTTAAGCATCTGCCTTTGGCTAAGATCATGTTCCCAGAGTCCTGGGATCCAGCCCCACATCATGCTCCCTGCTCAGTGAGGAGCCTGCTTCTCCCTCTCCCTCTGCCTCTCCCCCTGCTTGTGCTCTCTCATGCATGCTCTCTCTTTAAAATACATAAAAAACAAGGAAGCACAAAAGGAAAAAATTACATTTATCTTGTTCACTGTGTATTGTTTCCTTCCCCTCGAACATTCCTTTCCAGCTTCCTCTACCTAGTAAACTTACTCATTTTCATGCTTCCAGCTTAAAGTTACCAACTCCCTAAAGCCACCCTTGTCTTCATCCTGAGTTAGTCCTCTCTTCTCTTTATCCTGAATTATAATTTCATCATTTGATTATTGTACTATCTTCTAGCTGGACCATGAGCTGTATCTTATAGACTAAAGGCCATTTTACTCCATTTTACCTCCTGAGAAGTTGTTGCCTGGGAAGAGGTAGAAAGGAAAGGAAGAAGGACACAAAATCTTTCAGTGATTTTATAATTACTCTTTATTAACAATTTCATCTTCCTTCTTCTGGAAGCTCTTATGTCAATGGACACTCCTCTGATGGGCCTGTTCCCTCTCACTAGCCTCACAGCGTTGGGTTACCCTATGTTATGTTCTTCGACTCCTCCTCCCTTTTCATTCTTCTCCTCAGACTACTGGGCATTATTCAAATACTGCAGGGCTGAAATATTGCAGTCCAGTGCTTCAAGTTCTATCTATAGGCTTTCTAAACTTAAAACTTCAGCCTCATGCTCCAGACTCTCAAGACTCCAAACTTGCATGTTCAGATGTCTATTTATCATATCCTGGGATGTTTGGTTGACATCTCACATTTATCTAGAGCAATCCAGTCCTTGATTCCCCGGCTCTGGCATGTTCACCTCAGGAAATACTACTGCCAACTGCCAGCTGGAGTCACCCTATGTTCTCTTCTCTCTCCTACTCTCGTCAGCAAAACCACCTTAAAATATATTCCAGATTCAACCACATTTAGTCAGTCCCATTGTTACCAGCCTTATCTAAGCACTGTTACCTTGCCCATGTCACTAACCCCTTACCTGGCCTCTCTGTGTCTTTTCTTGACCCTCTTAAATATGGTCTCCACACAGCAATTAGAAGGACCATTTAAAAACATCAGTCACATTATTTCACTCCCATGGTCAATAATTGCTAATTACTTAGAATAAAATCATACTTAAAATACTATCTGATGACCTTTCTGTGACCTACAAGATTCTACCTGCTTTGGTCCCCAGGCTACCTTTTCAGTTTCATCTATGTTTGTCATCTCCCCCAGCCACACAGGCTTCCTTACTGCTCCCCGACTACACTATGCTTACTCCCCAGTCTTATGCATTGGCTGCTCCTCTGACTGAACACTCTCCCCAAGTATAGGCATAATTCACACTTTCACTTCTTTTGATCTTCACTCAATAGCATAGCCTCAGAAATGTCTTCCCTAATAATACCTCCCTCTGGCTCTCCATCTCCCTGTCTTGCTTTCTTTTCTCATAGTACCTGTCAATATTGAACATTATCATACATATATTATATATTAATGGGTTTATGAGTTTGATTTCCCATTTATATCTAAGTTGTATGAAGCCAGAAAGTGCTGTAGGAGGGCAGAGAGTGTTCTATTCATTATTCCATCCCTGGCAGGCATTGATAAATACTCAGGGATGGACACAAAAGATGAATGAATACAAAAATTCATGAAATATTCACTTGATCAGACCACTCTCTATACTGTTGTTTGTGATTCTGTGCACATGCATGTGGAGGGCAGTATGCATGTTTATGTGTATATTTGTGTGTTGTGTTGCTTTGGGTAAACAAAAGGATGGAGAAGCATAGGATAAAGTTGCTGCCCAGAGTAGACAAATATTGAAAAATCTCATACTCCCTGTTTAATTTGAGGTAGTAAACTCCTTGTTTAAGATATGAATTTATTTCTGACTAGTGGACTCCCCAAAATGTCCATTGTGTTAACTCGACCAAAGTTGAGTTGAGATCTATTTCCATGAAAGTTTAGAAGCTTAAAAGAAGAGGGCAAAGATGAGTGGGTGGCTCAGTCAGTTGAGCGCCCCACTCTTAATTTCAGCTCAGGTCTTGATCCCTGGTTTGTGAGTTTGAGCCCAACATTGGGCTTTGTGCTGGGTGTGGATCCTACTTTAAAAAAAAAAAAAAAAAAAAAAAGAAAAGAAAAAGAAAAAGGAGCCAAATAGTACTTCCATGAAGTACTATTTGGGATTGAGGGTAAAATCTTGAAAGGTGGGGTCAGCTTGAAGCCTGAAAAAAGAAGAAAGGAAAGGAAACAGGAGAAGGTGGGGAAGAACTCCTTCATTCTGTCTGGGTGACAGTGGGCCTGTCTCAGAATTTCACCTTTGGGCTGCTTGTGTCAAGATACTACTCCTGCATCCAACTGTCCAAATTTGATTGGAGGCTGCAGACTACAGCCTTCCCTTGTTTGGGGATATCTTCTCCATAGTTTAGCTAAAATCTCCTCCAGGCCAGTCCTTCCAGAACAGACATTATCATTATCCACCAGGGACTTTAAAATCTATTAGGTTAATGAGCTACACAAGTATGAATAAACATGTGGGGGGAAACTATACACAGAAGTGTATATATTTAGAGTTTCTATTTATTTAGATTCCAAACTACTTAAAAGTTAAAATAATTATGCTTTTTTTCCCCTGTATTTGACTCTTATGAGAAAAAAAAAAAAACACAAGTAAACAAGGCAGTAAGAGAAATTTACTTCACTTGCAGTGTATATTAGAGATTTAGCAGAGAATCAGCCCAGTTTTTTGGTGTCTGTGTATCAAAAAGCAGTAACTGATACTTTTAATCAAAGCCCGAAGGCATTGTAAAATAACACAGAACCTTATGAAGCACTTAATACAGATTAAATTCAGTAGTGTTTTAGCATTAAACATGTTTTTCTGAATCTTAGTTCAAGAGATAAGTTTGGGGCGCCTGGGTGGCTCAGTGGGTTAAGCCGCTGCCTTCGGCTCAGGTCATGATCTCAGGGTCCTGGGATTGAGTCTCGCATCGGGCTCTCTGCTCAGCAGGAAGCCTGCTTCCCTTCCTCTCTCTCTGCCTGCCTCTCTGCCTGCTTGTGATCTCTCTCAGTCAAATAAATAAATAAAAAATCTTTAAAAAAAAAAAAGAGATAAGCCATCTGTAAATTATAGTACTTACTTAAATCACCCATTTCTCCAAAAATTATCAGTAAAGCTGCAATAAATTTATATGATGAGGCCTTATATGGTGAGTATTTTAAGGAAGAAGAAAAAGTAATAAGGATGGAAATGGAGAAAATATGAAAGATAAAAGTAAAAACAGGATTCTTTGATAAGTAATCTGAAAGTTTTCTAGAAACCTACTCTCGAAAAGAAAACCAAATGTTATTTATAGTTTAAAACCAAAGCTAAATTTTGGTTAAATTGCTGAAATTACCCATGTTGGAAATATTACTTTTGCCCTTCAGTATCCACTGCCCCTCCCCATAGCAACTTATTGGGAGAGGATGTGCTTATGTGTGTAGCATTGTGGAGGGAGAAATATTTCAAGTACAGGCTACCTACTATTGAAGCCACCAGGGCTATGTTTTTTCTTATCCCAACACCATTTTTAACATAATTTCAACTAACTGGGCATCCCATCTTGAGCAATTGAAGAGTGTAAGTCATCAGAACTATGCTGGTGGCGAACTGGTAACGTAAAGAGCATCCTGACCTAGCCATCAGAGTTATAAGACTCTGGACCCAGCAGCATATTTCATGGACTTCCTTGGGACCTTTGGTCTGAAACATCTCCAAGACTGGTTCTCCAGCCTCGAGTAATTACTAAATTACTTTGAGTTCCTAGTAAATTCTTTTTTATTTTTTTTTAAGATTTCATTTATTTATTTGAGAGAGAAAGAGGTCACAGGTAGACAGAGAGGCAGGCAGAGAGAGAGGGGGAAACAGGCTCCCCACTGAGCAGAGAGTCCGATGTGGGGCTTGATCCCAGACCCTGAGATTATGACCTGAGCTGAAGGCAGAGGCTTAATCCACTGAGCCACCCAGGCGCCCCCTAGTAAATTCTTGGAGTTCCCACTCACTGTCATTCCTTAATATTTGAATAAATTCTTTGTGTAAGATAGCCCCCGGTGGCGGGGGCCTAGGTGGCTCAGTCAGTTGAGCATTGGACTCTTGATTTCGGCTCAGGTCATGATCTCAGGGTTGTGAGATTGAACCCCATCAAGCTCTACGCTGGGTGTGGAGCCTCCCTGAAATTCTCTCCCCCTCTTTCGCTGCCCCTTCTCCCCCCACTTCACATGCGTGCACAGGCACACACGTGCACTCTCTCTCAAGAAAAATAAATAAAAGATAATAAATAAATAAACAAAACCCCAGTGTTTTCTGTTTTGTTTTGGTTTGGGTTTTTTTGCAGCCCAGCCCCTTAAAAAATATACCTCGTGACCAAAAGGATGGGTGGGTCTAAGCCCCTTGATTTGTTATTATTGTTTCCTGTTCCCCTCTATGTTCTTCATGTATGTGCAGTTCTAGGTGCTTTGTTTTCCTTTTTAAAATTTACTGGACTGGCTGCAACAGCATCCCTGTGTCCTGAAAGCAGAATAATCATTTTGAAAAGCATGTGGAGACTGTCTTCCTGGGTAAATGATGATAACACCGTCACATTATTTGAACATTTAACTGCCTCTATTGAGTAGTTTTCCTCATAGTTTTGATTCATTTGGAATCTAACTGACAAAGATCCCATTACTGGGTGTTCTTTCCATAATTTGTCAAAAAATATATAGCAGAGATGAGGGAGAATGAAGCTAATTTGTAATCTGGGAGACTTAACCTGGTTATGCTGATGAACTAACTAAATCGGTCAAAAGTTTGAGAGCTTAAAGATTAAAAACCACCATTTCCTAGTTAAACTCTAATTCATTATGTAAACAACATGATTTATAAGTGCAGTCATGTGGAAGGTCTATTTGTTTTTCTCACCAAAAGATGCTTTCAAAGAAAAATTGCTGAAAATGGATTTTCTCCAACCAATGTGTTGCCTGCCACCCCTGGTATAAACGCTGAAGCAGGAGAAGGAAGACATAATGATCACACTAGCCAAGGCCATAGGCATTTGTGGAGCATTCCAAAAATATTGGCACCTCAAGCTAGAGGTGTTTTCTAAATACAAAAATTTGTTAAGAGAGGAATAAAGGATTACCAGTGAGCCCACAGATGGAAATATAGGTAGGGAGTCTGGAGCTCGGGGTTCTGGGTTGCTCCATTTTTTTGGAATAGCATAAGGAAGGGGAAAGCAGAAATAATCCTTCGTGTTGTGCCAGGACAACAGGCAAGGAAGTTAAGGGGGCAAAACTAGTTCATTAATGCTTGCCAAGAAAACAGAATACTTTCTCTCTCCCTCCCCCTTTCCTTATACTATTTTAAGATAGGAAGTTCTGTGGTTCAAAAACATTCCTGCAGTTTAATGGTCCTCCTTGGTATCAAACCCTGGATTGTATCAAATTTACAGATGGGTGACAATTCCACCACAGCCCTGAAATTTGACATTGACATGTTAGCTAAATCTCTATGATATATTTTCATTAGATAACACTTTTTACTTTGCAAAGCCATTTCTTGTGCATCATCATCTCCTCTAAGTTACATGATCCATCATTTTATGTTGAAGGCTAGTGTTGTAGTCAAGATTCCTTTCATTGTAATTGATAGAAACTTGTCCATACTGCAAACATAAGAATGGAATTTATTGGACTGCTTAATTGAAAATTCCACGGGACAAGGACAGCTTCAGGCATGATTGGATCCAGGGGCACAATTGCTATCAAATCTTTACTTCCTCCATCACTCAGCTTGTTTTCTACTCTGTTGGCTTAATTCTCCCGTATGTTCTCCCAGAAGATGGTAACATAACTTCTAGAAGCTCAGATTCATATCCCAATAGTTAGTCAATTCCTCTAGAAGTAAGGTTTCTCTTTCCCAGTAGCACTAGAAAAAGCCTTAGGATTTCTCCACCGGATCAACTTGGGCCATGTGTTCATGTCTGAACATGAGGAAATTCATGTTTCTCCCTGGAGCTAAAGGTGGTGGAATCAGCACCACTCAAACCAAATGGCAGCCAACACGAGAAAGGCATCATTCCCTAAGGAAAATCAGAGTGATCTTACCAGAGAATAGGAGGATAGTTGCAGGGCCAGGAAAAGCAATAGACATCCACCATACTTTTCCCAACCAGGTCATCTGTGACAGTGGATCTCACTGTTTAACGAAGGCTGGCACTTTCCATTATGGGCAATAGAAACCTTCTGGCCAATGCTATGTTCATGCTCTGGTCAAGTTTATTTGGTTGCAATAAACAGAAGTTCACTCAAAAATATTCAAATAAAATAGGAGCTATTGTCACAACCTAAGGTATGTCATGACACCTCATGGAAGAGATAGATGATCTCTGGAGTTAGGCATCAGAAAGTGAGGACCTAGGGTGTGTCTGCTTCATTCACCTCTCTCTGCAAATTAGTTCCTGGACCGAGTCACCCATTGCACACAGCGATCTCCCCATATGGTTGCCCCTGGCATCCAGTGTCTAAATCTAGGCAGTCTTGCTATTTAAGTCTTACTATTTACTATTTATGGCACTAACTACCTCAGTCTGTAGTATCCCACTTCTAATCATTGTGAGGGAGAATTTCATTGCCTTGGCTTGAGTTACAGGTTTGCATTTAATCAGCTTCACCACAGAGATTAAATTCTTAATTCCAGAGCCATACTTTCTTGGGTGAGTATAGCCAGTTTAAAGAGAGGCTAGAATTAAGAAGACAATTTTTGGTTTTTCTGGTAACTAGTAGAAGCAAACATCTCCCTTCTGTCTAATGATGTTGATCATATCAAGACTCTTTTCTCACCAGGACACTTGGCAATCATAAGGGGAGTTTCTCAATGAGGTATTGCCTGTGCTTGGCTGGACCACCCAGTAAGTGGCAGTGATGCACCTCACCCACCTCCCACTTTAGAACCAAAAAGTAGCCAGTAGCACACCTCATTCCCTCCAGGGCATTATGGCAGAACACCCAGAAGTTCACGTTCACTCCTATCTACCCTGCTCAAGATGGGACCCAAATCCCACCTTCCTTTATAATTGATGAATTCCTAGCACTAAACTTCTTAACGCAGGAGTCCATTTGATCTTTTCACTTTTTTCCTCATGGTCATCAATGGCCTCTGAGTTGTCAAAATTCAATGAGAACTTTTCACCTTTATCTCCCATCATCCTTCTGCATCTGAAATGCTTATCCATGTTCCTGATAACCAGTCTCTTTATTCTTCTGCAAACTCTGATGGTTCCTTCTGCATGTCAGTCTCTTTTACTCAAACAAGAAACTAAGAAGTCCTCTCTGGTAGGTTGACTCATCTTCTGCATCCAGTTAACAAATCCTACAAAATCACCCCTTCTTTCCATTGTCGCAGGTCAGCTTCTTGTCTTTTTTCTTTCCCTAAAGCCTGATACTGTGTAACTTTACATAGGATTCAATATTTTGGGGTCCATTCCCTCGCCATAAAATCAGGTTAATAGTATCTACCACTAAAGAGTTGAGGCTTGGTGTAAAGATTTAATAAGTTAGAATACATAAAATACTTTGAACCATGCCTGGCTTAATGTAAGAGTACAATGAAGCTTAACTGCTGTTATTACACAGCCTTGAGATAGCACTAATCACATTATATCATAAATGTTTGTGAGAGTTACCCACCACCTCCCCAGACTATAGGAGATCATGCTTTATGCATCACTGCATTTTCTGGCTGGAGAACAGTGTCTAGCTTAAAGTGGGCATGTAATAAATAGTTACTGAATAAGTGAATCAATATTTGTATTCTTTACAATATCCAGCACATGACAGATGCTCAAGAAATATGCACTGAGTTGAACTTGATAGAATTAAATGGATCTGGAAAGAACACAGAGTAAAAACTGCCATCATATTAGGTAAAGCACAATGAGTTCATTTTAAAGGGAGAGAAATTTCCTTTAGGACTACTCCTTGGGGTGAATCTAAACTGATGCAAGATTCCACATTCCTAACAAATTTGGAATTGTTTTCTTTCTTTCTTTCTTTCTTTCTTTCTTTTTTTTTTTTTTTTTTTTTTCTCACCAGTTTCAATTTCCATGTCCTGTTAATTCTCTTTGTTTTCATTCTCAGAGCATAGCTTACTTCACCAACAACCTGGACTCCTGTTAATGCCTTTATCAGTAAGCTACTGCTGCATAACAAACAAATACAAATCTTAGTGACACACAACACAAAACATTTATTTCTCATATGTCTATGGATCAAGTAGCCTGGGGCAGGTTTTAGTGGACAGATCTATTCTAAGTGTAAGGCCTCAATCTGTGCCATGTGTATTTATTCTGGATCCCAGACTGAAAGGGCAGCATCTATCCAGGGAAGTTCTTGGCAATAGCATAAAGCAGTCAGGTGGATAGAAATCTGTAATGCATTTTAAGGCCTCCATCTGGAACTGACACACTGTCATTTTTACTCACACTACTTTGTCCAAAACAAGTCTATAGCCAAGCCCAACATCAGTGAAACGGGAAAAATAAGTGTTACCCACTGTAGTGAGTTTTACCACACAGTCACATGGCAAAAGGGGTGAATGTACAAATCTACTTCAGAGAAGAGAAGAATCTTGAAAAATGATTACATTTACCACAACTCTATCCTGATTCTGGTCTCCATAACACCTTCCAAGGTGATCACATTAGCTTCTTAACTAATCTCCCTGTGTTCGATCTTCTCCACAATCAATCACAATTGGTTATGAATATTTTGGCTGTAGGGGATAGAATACCTAGTTTAAAAGGACATATTATCTCACATAGTAAGGAATTTGGAAAATAATTGTTTTAAGTTTAGAATTTCAACAATGTCATTAAGGTCTCGGGGTTTTTTTGACCTTTTTAAATCCTGTTTGCTTTTGTCTGCAACCTTGTTGTCTCATGGTGATAAGATTGCTGCAGTAGCTCCAAGCATCACATGATCGCACAGTGATGTTCAAAGCAGGAAGAAAAAGAAAGAGTTCCTTCATACACCCCTTTTCTTTCATCTGGTAAAAAAGAGAGAATGAGAGAGATAGAGAGAAATCTCTTGTAGCTTCCCAAGTCATTTCTCCTTACATTTGACTGGTTAGAGCTAACTAATTACCCAGAGCAGCAAGGAAGGAAGAAGTCAATAGAGAATATTTTCAGGCTCTGAATGGACTCTAAAAACAAGAAGTCAGGAGGGGAATAGTGTATGTATAAGATATCACTGGTGTCTGCACACTTTCAAATAATCTAACCTACCTAACTAAATATTTAAAACTTTTATAACACCATCTTCATCTTCTTTTAAAGCTTAATACATCAAGATTTCTGTAAACAAGAAAGAGTGACTGTTTCCCTCAGCACATCTCATTCCTCGCACCATTCTCCCCATCACTGATGTGTTTGTATACCTTCCTTCCATCTTCCCTAAATGGCCTTTTGTCACGTCTTTTATCTCTTCACTGGTCTTACTTTTCCTTGAGGATTTGTTTCTTCTCTGGGAAGTCTTCTGTGGGCACCAAAGGCTGGTCTGATGTCCTGCCACATGTCCAATAAATATTTGAGAAATTGATTTGAATAATAATTTCCATTAGATGTTTTTATACTTTATAGCAGTCCTTCCAGACTATAATTTCTGGCCAATTTAAATTATTCCATCTGAAGTTGTGGGCTATTTTTCTTAAATAATAGTTTATGTCATTTTATTTTCCTATAGTGGTGGCTCACTTTTTTTGAACAAATCTTTGTTACTTGACCAAGTATTCAAACCAAATACCCATGATTATTTCCAACTTCTCTACACTCTGTTGATATGTTTTGGGCTTATCACCTTTTTGTCTCTTAGAAGAAAATGTACATTTTCATATTGAAATATATTCATGCTTTTGCTTTAATTACTTTCCTCTTTGCCAGGTTGTCCTTAATTCAAAGCCATCACCTTTTCTAAGAAATGAATGAAAAACATGACTTCCTTCAAGTCTCACCACATTCCATTTTGACTACCCCTTTGTAATATTTCACTTACCATTCTGTTATGCTACATTTTATTTTTCTCCCCACTTCCACTACACATATTTTTTAATGTATTGAAGACCTCCACTGATGATTAAGACAGTGTCTTGATGTCAATCATTTAATAAATGATATTGAACTTCTACTATATGTCAAACATTGTCTACTTACTAGGGACCCAGTAAGAAAGGAAATAGGTGCAGTCTTTATTCTCCTGGGTTTTGCACTCTAAGCAGGGGAAAACTAATCAGTAAGCACATCAATCTAATATACTAGGCAGAGATAAATGCTCTAAGGAAAGTAAAACAGGGAAGTATCATGGAGCGTTCCTATAGCAGTGGGGCCATTTTTAGAAAAGAAGTAGGTACGAAAGGCTACAAAAGAGACCTAGTGCAAGTTTCATGCAGAGGTCATAATAAGTGCAAAGTCCCTGAGGCAGAAGTGTGCTTGGCATAGACAAGACTCAGTAATGTGGACAGAGTGGCTGCAGGCAAGTGATAAGGGGGAGAGAGGAGAGAGGAAGCAAATGAAATCAATTAATGGGTGGAAGGGCAGGTCATGTATTACCTTGGACGTTGTATTAGGGAACTGGAGTTCACTTTGAGCAAGACAGGAAGTCCTTGAACCTACCAAGTATTTGATTCACTATCAGTAATAAATATCTATGCTATTTTTAAAAAATCTGGAAAGGGTGGTGATGATTACACAAGAATGTACTTAATGCCACGGAAATGTTCATGTAAAAATGCTTAAAATGGTGAATTTTATGTTATGTATAATTTACTGCAATAAAAAATATCTGTGAGTGAATCCTGTGGGCCAGAGTCTATGCTAAGCACTAATGACTCTGCAAACACATAGAGAACGTAGACACTCCAAATCTGCTTTGAGAAAATACATTCCATATATCATAAATGTAAGTACACAGTGCAAGGTAGTATAAATTGTGTTTCAAATGAGAAGACTAGGCTAGGATTTCAGAGTGTGTTCTCGGAAGCATTAGTCTGGAGAGATGCCCTTTGAAATAAAAGGATCTTACTCAAATAAGTTTGGGAAATCGTGCGTCCTCCAGGCCTTTGTGGAGATTCCCAGCGCAGACGGGCCTGTCACAGGCTGTAAAAATACACATGAAAGAAACCTGTTTAACTTTGTTTAACCCAACATTGCTAAACCATTTTGATCACAGGCCTTTTTTCCCCAAATTGCCTATCAACATCCTGAGGAACTGGTATTCCAAAGAACCGATGCTAAAGGAGACACAAAACCGAGAGAGGAAGAAAAGAGTTTGTGAATAAAGTGTGGTCAGAGCTGAGCTATAAAGGAAAGGGGATACTTAGATGAGGGAAGAGGAAGGGCATTTGAGGCAGGAGAGATGTTAAGAAATCCACTTCAAAGTAAATCTCCTGGAACTTGCCTCTTCAAAGATCATTGACCCACTGAACAAATCTTCTAAATATACTTAAAAAATTAAAATTTTGGTGATCATTAACAAGTTTCTTTTAAAACACTCAAGACACCAATTCATTAAGATTAATGACTTTGTAGAAGTTTTCTTAATTCATTGTCATTATTTTATAAACAACAAAGTTATGCCCAGAGAGACTATAACTTACTCTGTCATCCCGGCCTAATCGATGGCAGAGTGTTCATTTTCTTTCTCTGGGCCCAGAGTCCTGTTCCATAAAGGAGGGAGTTATGGCCTTTGTATCTCTGCAGTAGACCCTTTGGAATTCAAGCAAAAAAACAAAAAAACAAAAAAAACAAAAAACACGATTCCTATGCAAGACACAGATTTCAGCACACAGTGGATATGGAAACAGAATCAAATTAAAGAACAACGCAATCTTGGATTTTAATGAAGCTCATCTTTGTTTCTTTTGCAGATCAAATTTTTGGCTCTCATCTGCACACAGTGTGTGAACGTGAAAATTCCACAGTTCCACGGTTTGTAAAGCAATGCATTGAAGCTGTCGAAAAAAGAGGTGGGTAACTGAATATGCAGCAACTTCCCCCCCATTAGCACACCGTCTAAACAACCAATGCTCAAGTTAACGGTACCACTTGATTTGTCTGGGAAGCCATGCAATTAAAACTTGACTTTTGTTAATCGGTTAAGAGGATCAAATTTCTTATTAACTTCAGTTTGTTTTTACAATAGGGACATCAGTAATTCCCACTAATGTTCTTTCTTTTTTTTTTTTTTTAATATTTTGTCTGTCTGACATGCTGTTGATTCAATTGCAAACTTCTTGTTTTCAAGCCAGTGATAAAACATTCATAAAATATCAGCACTCACAGTGTTAGAACCCTCCTAACATTCATGCTGGTAGATGTTGTGCCAGAACAATTTTTGGTAAGCCCCCAACATTACCCAAGTGAAGCAAATAGCATTCCTACTTGCAAACAGTGATATCCTGTCTTCCATGTGTTTCTGTTCAGTATAGAATATGGCTAACTGGTTCTCCTGGAACAATTAACAGATGCACCTCCAGTGTTAAGACTACCTTTGAATCCTATTTTTCAGCATTCTGTTTTTCATGCAAAATTATTTCATCTTACCACAGGGAACAAGACAAAACCCAATTGACTCATCATTTTTTTGCTGGTCTATCTGTGGGGTGTTTTTCCTTCAGACTATGACTTCATTCATTCAAGGTCATTTTCCCTGGAAGATACATACAGTAGATGCAGAATCTCAAAAAATGTATTGTATAAAAATGTGAAGCTTCATCACCATCTGTTACAAGTTTACAACATATTCCCAGGATCTAGGGGGATATATATCATGTAAAAGATAGAGGTGTTTTCAGAAAAAGAATTGGTGAATCTATTCCCATTTCCAGCTCCCAGTCTCTTAAAACAATAGAACCAAGGGGAAAAAAGTCTTTACCAAGTTATCTACTAGGAAAAAGCCATTTTAATTCTCTGAATGTCACCTGGCTTTATTATAGAAGCATAATAAAAATGGCCTGCAATTTCCAACTCCTGGAAATTCATACTTTAATTATACTGTAAGGACAGCCTTGGGATCCTATTATTCCCATATCAGTATGGAATGAGAGAATAACAAGAAGGGGACGAGTGGGTAAGGAAAGTAGATAAAGAAAGGTGGCTTTGGGGGAAAGCGTATCAACACATCAGAGAGGAGTCGAGAGCTCACAGAGGGCAGAAAACAGTAAAAGCAGAATGAAGGCAAGAAAAGCTATCTGTGAGGAATGGAGTCATTTGGAGTTTAGAGAGAAGTGTGTTTTTATTGCATGTTGCAATCTCATTTAATTTTATAAATTCATAATTTAGGAATAAATATTATTTAATAAGTACTTAAAGCCAGAATGGATCACTGAGAATGTTATAATGCTATTATTGCCAATAGCTAAATTATCATCATTTCCAGGAAATCTTCACCCACTTACTAATACTCAGCACCGACGGTGTGAGCACTATTATATTAGAGCAAATATCCGAATAGGACTTTGGGGGAGCTGCACATAATAAGACATGTGCACATATAATAAAAGGACTCTGTACCTCTCTATTTATGTACATACCAGAGGCAAAATGAAAACGCTGCTAGATACAGCCTAGTAGTATGCAGATACCATAATACAGTAGAGTAGGAAATACCTATAAATAGAAACTGTATCTTCTGTTCACGGCATTTTGTTGGCGATTTTTAATAAAATAAGACAATGTTTTTGCTGACAGCAGCAATCATATCTGGCATTATATTTCATTGTCCCAATGTTTACTCTTAGAATGAATTTGTAGATCCAGCACTAAACACGCGCTAATCACACATATGATTATTAAAATAACTCCTAAGCATTTTAATGAAACTCAAAGACTTTACAATTTCACAAAGCAACTGATAATTCAGAGCACTTTGGCAGTGTCAGCTTAAAGGAACTCTATGGAAATATTCAATAAAAACTCAGAAGCACGAGATAAACCTCTCCCATCATGGCAAGATTTACAAATGTGTACTTTTGATTATATTTTTCTATGATCATTTTGCTGGATTAATATTCTTACATTTATACGCCAATTCTATTTACTCAAAGTGTTGTTTTTACTAAATTCTGGCAGAAAGCACCTTAGGACAGAAATAATTTATGTGAATCTAAGTCCAATGTTTATGCAGGCTTCCGATGACATTTTGTGCCGGGGTTGGTATTAGGAAGTAGCATATAAAGGTGCCAAGTCTCTCAGCACGGCTGGGACTCAGCATTATGTAGAGCCCTCCTTCTAATGGCCAGATCCTCCTCCAGCCAAGACACTCAACTGCAGAGTCATGGGAAATGCTTATGGACCAGTTATGGGAAAGGCACATTTAATGGAAAGTGTGTGTTTACTCTCAACAGTCTTAGGGAAATGGCCTCAAAACTCACTATAGCAGGACACCGGGTGTTATAAAAAGATTTCTTTCCTTTCTCTCTTTTTCTCTTAAGATTATTTCCCTTACCTTTACAAAAGAATCATCTGTAAATTGTAACCGTATTTTTTTAATGCTTCTCACATGCTTGATTTTAAATGAAACAACATCAGGAAGGCAGATCTCACCATTGATTCATAGATTCATTGATTGATTGATTGATTGACTCATTCATTCATTCAGTTATTTGTCTTACTTGCTTGCAATTGACAGACCAAATTGTTCATGCTCCTGTAGTCTACCAGGGAAAATCTACCCAGTGCTTGGCATAGTTGCATTCTTTAATCAACCCTAGTAAAGTGATATTAGTCACATTTTAAATTTTACATCTCACAGACATGCCTAGAAGAAAATCTATTAGTGAGCCGAATGTAAACCAATTTAGCGAATCACTTGTTTAGTGTGTTTCCTTATCTTGATTTGGTTTCCTTTATTCCCTTAAACCACCAGAGCATTCTCCCCCCTCACCGACTATTATAACCAGATTAAAGTTATTTCTGTGGTTTCTGACCTTGTCTACTCAGCCTAGAGAACATACACAGAGCTTGGAGGGAAACTGTAAAGGAGCATGTTAGTCTTTAAAGCTCTTCCAAGGGGTTCGTTCACGCTCCTGTTGTCTTTACAGTTGTAGAGCGTGAGTAGCGTAAGCAGCCGAAGGTTTACGTTTTTTCTTCCAAAGCAGTTTCCATGCAAATATCAAGTCATTGTTCAGCTAATGCTCAAAACATATGATAAAATGACCCAAAGACTGAGGTCATCCAGTACTTTTCTTTGAGATCCGATGCAGCAAGCATGCAGAAGGAGGCATTGTGACATACTGGGAGTATGTAGACCTAAGCAGAGAAGTCCACCTTTCACTACTTTGTAGAAGATTTTGTATAGCTTAGGATGACCCCAAAGTGTATAGAAATTGTTTACTTAAAAGTAAGGTGAGGTGTATTGCTCAGAAGACAAGGGCTTAAGAGATGTGACTTCATGTATATAGTTCACCCTTGGTGCAGTTGGTATTAAGAGCTTAACCTGTAGTTCCCTTCATGTAAAGCGTGTAACTGGCTGACTACTCTGGGAAGATGTGTCTCTGGGGAAGAGCCCCCACACAGTACCTAGCATACTGGAAGCACTCAGTAAATCCTGGGTGAATATGTAACACATACGAAGAGTTTGTTGCATCCAGCAACAAGTAGGTCTCTAGTGCCTACCCATGTGTCAGTTTCCACACTACCAATTGAGTATCTAGAGGAAATAAACATTAAGCAAAAGGACAATTCACTAAGTACCAAATGATGATGAGTGTTATGAAAGAAAAGAACAGGTACTAGAAGAGAAAATAAACCTTATAGTATTCTTTTTTTTTTAAGGTAAAAGGAGTTTGTTTGCTTAAACAATCACATAATAGTGAGTGGGGGGAGAAGGAGAAAGGGCACAAAATTGCAGTTATATAGGATGAATGAATCTAGATATCTGATGTATAGGCATGATGACTATAGTTATTCTAAGACAGTGGATTGCAGGTGCCCTCATCTCACATACACACACACACACACACACACATTAGTAGATATGGAAAGAGATAGTAGGTAATTAGCTTGACTGTAATAATCACAGCAAATCATCATGCATACCTTAAATATAACCAATATACGAAATAAATTTTGAAATATTACTTAATACTAAATATACAATTAAATATATTTTAAATGGCATGATCAACCCTGAATAATAGACATATATTTGTCTGGCTTCAGCCTTCTGCTGAGAGCAGAAGTTTAATTTTACCTTATTTCCCAGGGTATTTTCCTCACATAGCATACCAATGCACTATAAGGAGTCATTTCATGTGAGATATCTGAAAGACAGTCCTTTTCCACACAACAATACCAAACTTTACCAAAGACTTCTTTCATACGTAATGGAGTTAACTAAATGAATAAGTATATTTCTATTCTAAATATATTTTTAATATACCTATATATGTTTGTCTATAAGGGAATAGGACTCTTTAAAAAGGTTAATTTCGTTTGGACAAGCATTCATCCTTTGGAATATGGTTTAACAACACATTCTTCTTCCATGAGCCTCAGTCCTAGTCAGTATGCCCCCAGACTACTCACCAGCATTAAAATGACACCTGGAGATCGGTCACAAATGATGTGAATGTACGTAACACTACTGAACTATACATTTAAAAATGGCTAAGATGGTAAACTTTATATTATGTGGGATTTTTTTAACCACAATTAAAAATCAATGGTATAGTGTCTTGCAAATTTGATGATTCCAGCTATAAGCTACTCTTGGCAGATGCTAATCAACAAGTTTGTCCTCTTTCTTGTTTCTGGAATTCAAAATACTATGACAAGAATGATACACAAAGTTACATTTTTGACTTGGTGCCCAAAAGCCACCCTGAGATCCATAACCTTGTTTTAAGGATTTAAGAAAGACCTTTAGTCTACTTCTGAGAAGGTCCTTAGCCTCGAAAACTTTATCTCTCAACTTGACTTCTTAGCAGCTGTTATATTTTTTTTGCTGTCGTTTGTTTGACAGGATCCAGTTATAGGTTCCGATGTCTGTTTAAAGAAACAAGGAGGCTGTTGGCTTTAAAATTCCCTCATTGCTTGTGTGATCAGCATTTTCCCAGGCTTTTCTACATAGTTTGCCAAGCAAAGGGACTGACCTTTTGTAGCAAACACTTTTTCATTTCAAAATGCTCACTTTGATTTTTGTCCCATTTTATACTCATTCCAAACTGTTTACAACCCACTAAAAATGACTGTGAATTATATGTTTGTGTAATGGATTCCTTTTGTGGTCAGAGTGGAATGTTTACTTTGAACAATTAGTTATCTTTGGGTAGATTATAGTGACTTGGAAAAAGAATGGCTAAAATTATTATTATACCTTAACTATTTCTTTTTGGTAATTCCTCTGCTATTACATGAAGTTTGAGAGAATGTCACGTCAACAGGCCCATGGCATTGTAAATGTAATCTATTTCTCCAATGGGGGAATATTTAGACATAATTGTTAATATTATATGAAGGTATAGTTATATACTAACCTAGGGATACACTTATCTGACTTCCAAAAATTCAGAACATCAAATATACATAAATACATGGATCTTTAAATACATAAACTAAATCCATGGATATTCGTGTTATATAGATATGTCAGATTTGCATATTAGGTAAGGTATGCACATGTATGTATTTATTATATTATATACATACTATAAATACATGCTATATTATAACATAGCTATTATGCTAAGACATACCAAGCATTATACTTATGAATATAACTTCCTTGATTCTCGATTCAGTGCACCAGTCTGTCTCTTGAGATCCTAGCAAGTGCTCACTTGCAAAAATAAAACTTTACAAAGTCTTTTCCCAGTGCCTGAGAATCCAGACCCCTAAGGTACAGATCAAATTGCCTTCACTAGACAAGCTTTGCTCCCAGTTCTGCTAATTCTGTGCTGTTCATTCTTTCCCACTTTGGGATAATCTATTATGGTTGGATCCAGGCACGCACGAAAGGCTGATACTTCCATGAGGAATGTGCAATTTGTACTGTTTAGTTTGTGACGAGATTCTTGAAAACTTTTATGATTCTATCTTGTTCCAGAGAGACTTCTGCTTGCTAGTTTTATAAGCAGTGAGTGAAAAAAAAGTAACAAAAACAAAACAAACTGATAAAAATTACATGCTCCAAAAAAAAAAAAAAAAAAAAATTCAAGAACTCAAGATAAGCACTTTTTCTTTTTCCCCAGAGAATATTTGTGGACTGGACAAAAATGTTTCTGAGGAGGGCACTGACCTGTGTGTTGCCTTTTTTTTTTTTTTAAGTGCTTGCTTTTCATGCCTAAAGTTAGGCATCCACAGTTAGGCAATTACTAAAAAACCGATCCTCAAAGCAGCTCTGTGCAAGTTTGCAGCGAATTCTCCTTAGAATTTCTTTCTGAGTTAAAATTAAGCCCAGTTTCATGTTTTTGTGTTTTGTTTCATTTTGTTTTGTTTTGGTGCAATACCAGCGACAGCCACCTTCCTGACAGCCATAGTGTTGTGCTGGGTCCAAGTTGGAATTGGCTCTTTGGGGTAATCGTGCTGGGGCCTCTGTGTTTGTAAGAAAGCCACATTCAGGGCTAAAGGGGAAGACAAAAATCAAAAAAAAGTAAACAGGAAGCAGCCAGCAAGAGTATAAAAGAGACACTGGAAAAAGACAACCAGAAGAAATCAGAGATGACAAGGTGGAGAGAGAGAAAAAAGCTTCATTTTGCAATTAAGAAAACAAATGTGCATAAAAGGGCACTCCTGTGAGGTCCCTTCATGAAGAGAAGACGGTGACAGAGCCAGTTGCCAAGTCAACTATAGTTACCCGAGACCTGCTTCTTTGTTTCAGAGAAAGGTGTTCCCACTCCAGAAAATACTTTTAAGTTTGATCTGGCAGTGAATGGCAAGCTTACCCTGAATGTTCACAAATTCTGCGTATACACATGGTTAGGAATCAACTCACTGTACTTATTGGTGACATTTCGTGGATTTTATCTACATCGAGCAGTACACAACAGTCTTATTATCAGAAAGAGAGCTTAAACATAACAGAAGTTAATGGAGGAATAAATGTGCAGTTCAATAACCAGCAAGGCTATCTAACGTATCCAGCAATGTGGCTCTGGTCAAATCAGTCAGTGGATATTCCCACACTTTTGCTTCCAGAATGCATGAAAATAAATAATATCTCTTCCCAGATAAAGCCTGAGTCTAATTTCCAACCTCCACCCCCGTTCCACCCACATGTTAAAGTTTAGGTTCTTACCATACTTTCCCTTTGAGTCAGTTGGAAGGAAACAGAGCCAAAATTAATGCCCTAGGAAATTAGTCTCTTATTGTGTGAATGGAGGATTTAAATAATGCAACACCTCCTCATGTCAAGATGTAATAGTCCAAAATATCCTATAGTGGTGTCATTTATATGATGAGAGTTCTGGGTCTGGAAGTTTTTCTATTATAAGCCCCCATATTCAGAAGTTAATAGTTCAACCATAAAAATAATCTTGGCTGAAAGTTGGCAGGATGTTTTAGCCTGGAAGCAAATGTTTACAAAATTTGAAAAAAAAATCACATGCATTTGGAAAGCTTTCAGGTTTTCAATAAAAAGGCGCAAAAAAAAAAAAAAAAAAAAGGAAAAGAAGGCAGACAGAGACTTTTTCAAATATTTGTTGCCCTGGGATTCAAAAATGGATCTGTAGTCTTTAAATAGAATTTTAAAAAATTCTTGTTGCATAATGTGAACCAACTGATTAAAAAATAAATTATCAAAAAAATTATCATGCTCTCGCAGACCATCACTTTGTTTTGTGAAATAATCTGTTGTTTATCGGTTGAATGAGAATCTATACATTATATTTTTATAAACATTTCTCTAGAGATTAAAAATTTGTGATAATTAAGAAATTTTTAATTAATTCAGAAAGCTCTGAAGGAGAACAAAATATTATACTCTTTTGTGGGTTTTCTAATAAGTAATGTTCCCTTTTAAAATGTCTAGGAATTTCTTTTTCCAAGGAATTTTCACACTTTCAAGTGAAGTGTGCCAACTTAAGCACTAATCATTGTTCTACATATATATTTTAAAAAGACATACAGATTCCAGAAGTAGTTCAGTAGGTCCATACAATTGAACATGGCATATTTTCCTCTGTAGAATGCTTTAGAGTAATTGACTCATTCCCCTGAAAAGATGCCGGTTTTACAGATTCTTCTAAATTCTGTGAAAGGTTATCTTACAGTCTGTGGGAATTAGAGAAGTGTGTGTTTCTTAGGTTTAAGTTATCTTTTTTTTGTTAGTTTTCCACCTTTTTGCCGAATTTTGTAATTTTCAAGCCACTTCCTATTTTTAGTGCAGGCAACAACAACAACAAAAAAGTCAGGAGCAGGACACTTTGAGAGGAAAAACTGCGAAACCAAAATAGCTCTAAAATGATATTGCTGGAAGAGTTCTTGAGCTTATAGTAGATTGCAGGCCCAAAATGTAAAATAGCACTTTAATTTTTTATTTAATAATAAGAATGTCCTGAGTTTTAGAGTGAAAGCACAGCTTACAGAAAAAAAAAAAAAAAGTTTGAAACGTTACCCTCACTCCATCCTGTGTTACTTCCTAAAGAGGGCATGGATTTATTTTTAACTTTTCACAGTACCTGGCACATAACAGATTCTCAATAAACGAATGAATGGATAAATTACCTTCAACATTGCCTAAATCTTTGTGAAAAGCTGTGCATCATTGTTACAGCTGCATATGGTTGAAGATTAAAAAAAAAAAAAAAAAAAAAAGAAAAGAAAAGAAAAATCAATGACCAACAGTTGATTGAAGGCAACTGTATGATTTGCTTGGTTTCCCAATCTGTTTTCTAAACATGTAAACCATTCTGATAATAGTGTATTATGTCGTTCTAAACGATATTATTTTCTATCTATACTCAGCTACACCAAACATTTGAAGGTATGTTTCCTTAAAGATTTTATGTTCATCAGTTTTGGGGGACTACATTTAAGTGCACCATGCAGCAGCTAATAGATTACCCATTCTCTACGCGTTTCATCAGAGGAAGTCATATCCCATTTGACATTGTTTCAGCACCAATAGCCTGCTGTTTTTAATCAAGTAATTGAATGGCAGCTAAGACTACAAGTGACATACCTCCTAGTCAGGAGTAGGCGCAGGTCTCAAAACCACACAGAAAGTAGAGCACCCTAACTTTTCCTCTAATTCAGACTTGGACTAACATGCTACCTCTGTTCCATGTTAGTTTACTTCCTGTGAACATCTCACCTTCTTGGTTCAGTGTTTATTTTTTACATAAACCTGAGGAAAGTTTTATCTTGATGATAATCTCTTGAGTTGAAAAAGTCTGTCAAAGAATTTGAAATAAGATAGATAGATAGATAGATAGATAGATAGATAGATATACATACATATATATTTATAGTCAACCACACAGACCTATCAGTTGAAAGCTAATGAAGACAGGCTACCAATACTCTAAAATCTAAATGATTTTGCGATTGGATATTGATTTCATTTTCTCCAAATTTACTTCATGACAGAAAAGTTAAACTCTGCTGGCATGATGAAAAGCTCTCTAAAGACTTTGAATATGTAAGTGCCATTAAAATAGGACTGTTATCTCTCTTGTCTTTCAAGGGACTATCTTCTTTTTATGTTTTGCATTTATACTGTTTGGGTTAACAACTCTTTAGTGTCCCCACAGGGCGGTAGAACACCTAGCAGACAGTATTGTAATCACTGTAGTAAGGTTTCTTTCCTTTCATCTTAAAGATCAGCAGTTGGCCTGTATTTGAAATTGCATGGCATAATATTGGAGTCCATGTGCTTAGCCCAGAGTCTGACAGCCTAAGTAATGTGTGTTTTCCTCTGGATTTAATTCCTGACTCCAGGATTTCTCTAGCCATTCTTTCAGTGTAATGTCAATGATACCAAAACCTTCAATGATTTCTTCAATGACTTCAAAGTTCCTATTTCAGAATGACTTCTCAAGCTATGTCTTATTCTCAGAGATGAGATCTAAGAACAGGCCTTCTTGAATTTTCCTCCAGCATCTCAAACTCAACTTCTTCAAACTGAATTTATGACTTTCCCTAACAAACTTATTCGTCCTTCTATATTCCTTAACTGAGTCAATGGCATCATGGCCTGTTTTTCCCATTCTTTTCTTTCTTTTTTTCCCCCCTCCATTCTTCTAAGAAGAGATATGTTGGATAATTTCTACTGTTCTCTCTACTTACACAGAGCATTATTCACCAAGTCAAATAATCTCTCCTTTCTTGCTATCTCTTGAATTTGATTCTTTCTGTCATATGCTATGGGCTTGATTAGAATCCAGTAATTTCTTTTGAGAAAAACCTCCTAATTAATATCATTGTCTTTGTTCTGTTTTCTGTCCAGACCACCTTTTTAATCATGACAACATTATACCTCTTGAACACGAATAGAATTATGTTATGCCTTCTTCAAATATCTCTCCAATGGTTTCTTTTTTTCATCAGTATAAACAAAATTCCATCCTAATTATCCCCATAAACATTTGACCTCTGTCTACTGTCCAGTTTCATATTCTCATAAGCTGCTTCCTATGTTCCAGGAATATCAACCATCAAGTTTTTCCGAAGGTTGATATTTTCCCATGGGCTGTCCCCTCTCTCTAAGAACCGTCTCTTGGCCCATCCATCTGCCAAATTCATATTCATCCTCTTGTACATAGCACAGGAGTCCCCTTCATCAAGGAATATTCTCTGATTTATATCCTCAACCACCCCTCTATGGTCTCTTGAACATTCTTAGGATTTCTCTCTGCAGTGTTCTAATGAAAGCTTTGCTCTCCCCAGTATAGTCCTTATTGCATGGGGCCGTGATAGCTGATGTCTTTACCTGTTTTTCTATCTAAAGTATGAGTCCAAGAGTCTAGGGATTGTGTCTGGTTAATTTCTGTCTCATCAGTGCTTAGCATACCAAAGCTGGCATATGGTACAGGCTCAATTCACGATGAATAGATGGATATTATCCAAAATTCCTTTTCATCCATCTATCCATGCATCTATCCTTAGGGAATCAAATCCTGTAGGCTGAAGATTCATTGAATTGATAGGGGAGATAATGATTAGATAACACTTGAAGCATAATTTGAAGTCATATTATCCAGAAAGAAGAGAAACTACCTTAAAAGTGAAAGTAAGGATTTTTTTTTATTGTTTGTAGCATGGCCAATATGTATTTACACTCATATCAATATCTATATCCATATCTATATCTATATGACACACCATATTAGTAATAGTCTACAATAGGATAAGATAAGACAGAAATAGAACAATGACTCTGGTGTTCAGGACATGTTTTAGACAAAACAGACTTTCTTATCCTTCATAGGGTGAAACCAGTCTCTCAACACATAGTGTTAAATTTTTTTGTGAACCTGAACCATGAGGGATTCAACTAACTATAGCCAAATTTGATGCTTTTGAGATCTAACAGTATCATAAGAGTAGGACTATCGACTTTCTGGTTCAGAAAATTAGGTTCTTTTATATGTAACCTTCTGGGCATCGTGCCTATTTCCCCGTAAGTTTGTGTATAATTTTTCCCATTATCACCCCCTAGGTCTCTTTCACCATCACCACTTTCCAGGCATCTACCATCCACTGAATAGCCATGTTTCTGATTATCTTTTCCCAAATGTATTAGCTTGCATTATTTAAGGCTAAATCTCTTTTTATTATTTCCTGCTCATATTTCTAAACTCCTTAAGTCCATTTGTATGATTCTTTTGTCTTCACAGATGTCCACAGTTCCTCCCAATTTAGTATCATCAGCAAATTTAATTAATGCTCTGTTTACCTCTCTTTCTAATGAAACCAGTCCCCTGTTTCATTTCATCATACAAAGTAAAAATATATTGGCAATAAAACAGTCCGAAGAAATGTTCTCTCACCGTAGGAGGGGAAGTTCAGGATACAGCAAAGAACCGTGTGGTGAGGAGTGGACAGGGCAGCGGGGTGGTGAGCTAGTTTGCTATTGCCCTAAAGCAAAACCTTTTTCACAGCAACCACATTTGGCAGATTGCTGAGTTGGTGCTGGTGTGTGTGTGTGTGTGTGTGTGTGTGTGTGTTCTGAAAGGTAACTATATTACCCTAACTGAGGGCTTTTTACTAAAGATATATTTATTGATACATGAAAAACATATTTAAAACTATATATACAAATACAAGTACAAGCTGGTAACATTTAATCCATAGTGAAGCTACAAACCTAGATATGGATACATATATCTGAATATATAAAGACTCACAACCATTTTCCTTTGTCTTTGTCTAACATTCACTACTGTCTTTTTATCTTAGTTTTTAATTTGATAAATGGTTTAGATCCAAATTACCCATTATTTGTTAAACATTTTCAAATAGTGAATTTGAGTTCCATATTTAAACCATTGGGTTTAAATCAGATTCCTTTTAAAGTTAGACTTATAGAATAAAGAGAATTTTTATTCAGTTGTATTCAATAGACAAATGTCAGTAAAAGAAATATTTTAACCTCTAGAATTTATAGGCTAGAAAGGTGAGCTTCATCACAGGAAGAGGTTTTAACTTGTCAACACCGAAGTGAGCAAGTTTATGTTGAAGGTATTATACCATTAGTCTTTAAAGATGTAGCCATACAGATATGGGTGATTTACATAAGAAAAACAAAGACAACATTTAGTAAAAACCCACTATGTGCTACACACAATGCTAGTACTTTCCAACATGAGCCAATACTATACACTTAAAACCCATGTTACTTACTACCTGATATTCCATAGACTATTCCAAAGTCCAGTAAAATTTCAGAAGTTTTTGCCATGTTGCACATGAAAAGCCAATCTTTGAAATATGAATCAATTAGTATAAATCTATTGACTCGACTCTAGAGGGAAGAAAAAAAAACAAAACAACCTTTCAGGTTTATGCTCTGATTAGGACGGACAGATGGTAGACCAACATCTCTATTGGTATGTATAGAAGGCAATGCACGCTCTCAAGTGTTGAGATGAAGGCTGATATATACTTTACATATAGCACAAGGTCACCAAAGATGTTATCACCAAGAGATGACGGTAACAAAATAGTGACTGGGAATACTGTTAAGTAGTCACAGCCTCATATTGTTTTTCTAGTGAGAAAAATCTGATGCATAATGCATTCTTATGCGAGAATTTTCTCAGATGCCAGGACTTTACAGGCATAACTTTCATAAGCTTTAATGGGAGTTTCCTGCCAGCACCTGTTACAGTATGGAGTTCTTACTTTTCACACATAATCCAAGACTGGCTTGGAACACTGACTTGGAAAAACTAATATAGTGAAACCTTCTTATAATGTTTCCTCACATATAATGTTCATCTTTTAATTCTTGGTCTGATATATGTATGTACATGTTTTCCTTTCAAATTCTTTTCCCACCAGAAAGGCTTTTTTTTTCGCAAGCTTTTTATGGGTAAGAGCAGAATATATATTTTAACTGGGTAAACTACTAGAAAAGATACATAAGGGGGAAATTTATTAGGATAGAAATTAAACTAATGTTAAAAATCAATTCTTCCTAGCTGGAAATAGTTCTAGAAACACTTTGGATTCCCAAGGAGCTGGTAGAAACAATTAGAGTGCCGTGTGCAAAAAACAATCACCATAGATCCAAAACAAGGATCACAAGTCAAAATAATATAGTTTGGCCATATTTTCCTGTGTCTTGACAGAATGAAATATGGGAAACTCTAATATTTAAAATAATATTGCGTTTAACCCTGTAGATAAATCGGTAGGGTAATATTTTGTATAAAGGAGAGTTAAAAAGAACTCTTAACATTTCATATTTTTATAACTAACTGCCACAAACTGTATTACCAAAACAAAGAAAAAATTAGTATATCTGTTGCACTAAAACTGTTGGAGATGGCAAATATATGCCGTTTTATGAACAATAATTTTCCTTTAAAGGTATTTGCAGTCTCCTCTTGTTTACTATTTCTAACATTCATGCCATATAAGAATGAAAGCAGAACTTTCTACTCAAAATCCTGAATCATTTATTGTCTTTGTCCCATTTGACAGCATGGTGGGCAGAGGAAATGGTTTTTATTTGTTAAACATTTTCAAATAGTGAATTTGAGTTCCATATTTATAACAGGATATTATAGTTAATGTTGATAGGTTGAGTTAAAGTTGGAAGGAGTCTGAAATCCTGATACCATTAAAAGACAATTACAAACCTGTGAGTGAAATTTGTCACACGGGAGAAACATGGGTAGGAACAAGGACAACTTCAGGACAGATCAGGATGTATTTTGGGTTCTCATTTGCTCCCTTCTTTTTCTTTGCTAGATTGTTACATTACTCTATAAAGTCCCCTTGAGCACTGTGTCTGACCTCCAACACACTCCTGGCAAACCTGCCTCAGGAATATCATTTATCCCTTAACCCGAAGTTCAGACATCCTTAAAACTCTTTCGAGTGCTACCTTGAGTAGGTTGTTTTAAGAGGTACCAACGATTTAGCATTAAATGTCTTTGTCTCCTACTAGAGTCTTTTCCAAGCACCAGGGAAGAAGGGTTTTATTCTGCTTTGTTCTTTTTGATAAGGCAAAGAAAGGTAAAGGGAGTTGTACTGACACCTGTTTAAGGCATGCTATAGTTCCCAAGCTTAGTATCTTCCTCCTCTCTAAATGTTTTGCTTGTAGCATACTTTGTTCTAAATTTGGGCAAAATAAGGTCATTATTTTCTTTTGATATTATGGCCATGAATTAATAGAAGTGCATTTGTTTCTGGGTCTAATAGTCTTTGTTAGGGTTTGTTTGAAAACTTGAGAGTAGACTGGGAATCTGGAACCTCATGAGGCCGTCATCATTCAGGGCAGTTTTTCTCCTGCTTATGAGTCTTAGACTGAGTTACTTGGGGAGACTTAAAGTCACTACAGGGTTGAGAGGTTTTTGATGGAGCCAGTGGTCTAAAACAGGCAGCTCCACACACAGCGCAGGTGCAGGAGAACGACACGGTGGGAGGAGTCTCCAAGACCGTTTTCTGCAAGCATGGTGCTGAAAGAAGAAAGGCCTGATTTGCAGAGATCTCATGATTCCAAGGACAAACAATGTATGTCTTCACAAAGTTTCAAACTGTAGAGCAAATTCCCCTATGGATTTATATAAACTCAGCTCTGAACCTCAGTTTAGAGCATTATACTCACTTATGTGAAAAAAATCATTGTATAAGTTGTCTGAAGAAAGATAATTTATTACACTTTTCACATGATAGAAAATTGTGCTAATAAGAGTAAATTATGTTTTTTTTTTTAAAGACTTTATTTATTTATTTGACAGAGAGAGATCACAAGTAGGCAGAGAGGCAGGCAGAGAGAGAGAGAGGAGGAAACAGGCTCCCTGCTGAGCAGAGAGCCCGATGCCGGACTCGATCCCAGGACCCTGAGATCATGACCTGAGCCGAAGGCAGCGGCTTAACCCACTGAGCCACCCAGGCGCCCAAGAGTAAATTGTACCTTCTTTAAATATAGTAAGGTATTTCTTACCATTTCCCTGTATCCTGATACATCTGAAAATAGAAAATCCAGGCAGAGTAAACATTTGGATAGTGACAACTACCTTGGATTAACTTGAAACCAATAGAGGACACCCACTTCCCCTTTCTGTTTCTTTCCCGTTGTGTATCACACTTGCGCTCTTATCCTCTATCTTTGCCTGTCCCATACCCTACACAAGTGAAGTCTTGTTGTACTTTCTCTCCCTGTAGCTGAAGTCTGCTGTCAGGACAACACCGAATAGATTAATCTGCACTAAAGTGCACGTGATCAGTGAGGTTTGACATGCAATCCTTCCAAGGGATTTGAAGACAAAGGAATAAAATTCTAATTGCACAATTTTAGACAAAAGCAAAATTGTATAAAAATTATCACTTTAGGACAGAGCTTTTATCCCCAAACTTCTGAAAAGATACCATAAATATAGCCTCTGTAATTAATGTTCAGACTAACGTTGGGGACCGATGGGTATAAAGTCCAGGTCTCCAAATGGACATCTTTCATTTCTAACTTCTGCAGCACTTCAAGAGTCAGCTAGAGTGAATCATCATGGATTTTCTAAAATTCTTAAGATTCAAAATCTGCCAGCCCTTAGGGAAAATGGGGAAATTGAGACACTATTTAAATTTCATACAATGGAAAACATGAGATATATTTGTAACTTGGCTTCTTACCATTTAGAAAATTACATCTATGGGATAGACACTCAATAAATATTATATTAATGAACATGAACATATGTAGCACATCTTAGTTTAATATACCTTCTTTCTGTAACAACAGATCAGAAAGAAATGATAGATGCTAAATATGCATACACACCCAGAAATAGTTCAATAAGACGTTTTATGTAGAGTTCTGTGACAAAATCCTCCAGAAGCAGGAAATCTGGTTTGTATTACACCAGATGAGTTTAAGTAAGGAAACAATTGGTATTGGAATGTCTTTTTTTAAGTCAACAAGTAATGTTTTGAGTACCTGGAGTGTGTGCAATGCTTTACTCGATGGTTAACAGCCCTCAAGTAGTAAAGAATAAAGCTGAGGAGGTAGGTCTCTCCTGTACTACCAAAAGGACTTGCCTTACCTCTCTTCTTATGGAGTGATGGTTGAAGTTAAAAAGCCAAACCCAGTGCTAACTTTGGGTCTTAATCTCTGCATTTCTTTTTGCACAAGACCTGCTATCATGAATTGACAATGCTACATATTGTCCAACGATAGTTAGAGCTTCTAATTAGGGGAAGGGATTATGTCTTTTTGGCTCCATCTCAGAAACCTTGTATTTGTATTTTCAGACCTGCATGTGATTTGTCTAATACTAGAATAGTTTGTAAAATACTTTAATTTTGAAATTTCTACTGTGTCTCATAAAGATTTGGAATCTGATATCATGGGTCTTAAAGCATGTTTCAGATAAATTAGAGATACGCAATAGTACATTCAAGGATACTCAAGGATAGTAAATACTCAATAACTATACTCTACTCAATAGTTTTATCTCTCAATCTCTTTCAAATGAGCTTATAGGAATATAAACCCATACTGTAACAAAGAAATGTAATCTATGGCATGATATTTTGGTAATGAAATAACTATCATTATTGTTTTTGTTTATATAACATACATAGTCTTCATATGCATATATGTATACATATGCACACATACAAAATAGTCAGAAATACATAAAATAATAAAGAAAACCAGAATCATTTTTATAATCCCACCATACACAGATAATTACTATTAATAGGGTAATGCATAATGTATATATAATATATATACCAGATAGTTATATATAGTGGACTGCCTAATATATATGTATTATATCTAACATTTTGCATAACTGTTTGATGATATAATGTAAAAACTGAATATATATCATAGTGTTGTTTCCTTTTAAACTTGGCTATAGAGCACATACTAACCTGAGTGTATTGCTCAGATGTGTTGCATGTGGGAAGATATTAGAGATTGCAAGTGCCATTGTTACTAACTCATCGATCTCTGTGCAGGATTTACCACTAGTGCCTCAGAACAATACTAGCACTATAGCTCTGTAATATCTGGACCCTGTACTCAGTCCATTGCTGTAACTCCAGTGCCTACCACACTTTTGCCGTATAATAAGTGCTTAGTCAATGTGTTAAGTGGTATGCAAAGTTGGAGTTCACCAACTCAAGGTCTTTCTATCCAGACTATATTGGAATTTTCCTTTCCCTCTGTTGAACGATAATTTAGCACAGGTCCATTGGCCAAAAAGGGAAGATTGTGTGCTAGCTGTATCTCTCTGTTTAGCAGAAGTATTAACAATACCGACATGATACTCTCTCCTGTATTAGCAAAAAGAAAATGATAATCTTATATTTCCTGAGAAAAGGAAGTTTAGTCTTTTTAGTCTTACGACCAGGAGCATCTTCTTTAAGTAGAGAGGAGTCTAATGGCACCAGAATTTCTCACAAGTTTGTCCGTGATCTAAATAGGACTTCGATAGTAGATATACTCAAACACGTTTATAGTATATTTTGCCTTTGTGTCTGGAATTCTGCTTCCCTACCCCACTTTAGAAGCAGCAGCCAGAAGGGCTCTCTCTCACCTGAATGCTTAGCAGAAGCAAACCATCAAAACCCTCCAGGAAGTGGCTAGCTAAAGGGTCTGAATTAGAGGCACCTCCCCAAAGAAGATCAAAAGTTATGCTCCACCAACACAGAGACACTGAGAAATGGTTGAATGTGTTCTAAATTAAACTGCCCTGGTGGTGAGCAGAGATCTGCCAAAATCTTTCAATTAATCACTTTTACCTTCAGGGCAGAGTTAGGCTGAGAGTATTTCAATAGGTTTTTATTGGAACAGGGTTATTTCAGATATTAAACTATGTTGCACAAAGTAAAAATAATGTTATTTTTAAGTTGCTACTCTTGTTAAATAAAAGTTGGCAAGCAGTCTTGGGGTCTGTATTGTGTCTGTGTACTTGTGTATGTGTGTGGCTTTTTTCTGTGCCATAAGCCTCATTGATTTAAAAAAGTGAACAGCAATGAATTAGGTGGTAAACATATTCATACAATCATTTTCATTAATAATATGTTATAAATAATAGAAGAAAGGTTTTAAGTGTATAATTCTGTGCGACACAATTGAGATATTTTTTTCCTACATCTTCAGCAGTAAGTTAATTAGAATCACCTGCATTTCCTTGGGTGGACACCAAATGGATTGCAAACAAAAACAGATTAAAATAGCTGCTGGAGCTCATGGCATACAGATGACAAGATTCACAAAAAGGACAACGAGGCACTGAAAATGTTCGCTTTTCAAACAATTTTAGAGGAAATTTAGCTCTTGCAACTTCTCAGTAAAAGCTGCTTGTAAGTGTTTTGCTGAAAGACTAGAACAGCTTTGTTTCTGATCCCTTGATGAGTGAGAGAAATGTTTAAGAAAGATCACTTTACAGAGAGATTCAGGCTGAAATGCGATGACTGTGATTCAAGCCAAGCCAAAAATTACAGTTCAGAATGAAAGGGGAGGGACGTGGTTTGGGAATCCATTTTCCCACATTCCTGAATCTCAATCATCCCCGCCAATGTTTTAAAAAAAGTCCAATGGAAAACAATGAGGTCACTTTGTTTAGATGTTTAAAAAAAAAAAAAAAAAAGAGGTGGGGGATTGAAAAGAATGAGAGCAAATATATGAATTTTAAATTATCTATTTCAAGTGTAATAGGATTAAAGACTAGATTTTATGTAACTCTGATGACTTCATCACCAAAGGAACCATTTTTCAGTGTTTTCTTCTTGTTTGTGTTGGTAAGCTTTTTAGTGCATGCCACTAACTTATGGAAAAGTTTGTAGCTAAAATTGTTGAAAGAAAAAGCATGCATGGGCATAGTCTACAAATCATTCCTTCCTAAGCTCCAAGCTTTCCTTAGGAATAGCATCTTCAGGAAGCTCGTTTTCTTTCATTAAGCCTGCTCTACCTATCCCACAGTGGTGGTCACCCATGGCTCTTTAAATTCACCTTAGGCTAATGCATTTGCTTGCAAACTACCAGATGATAATGGCTGACCAAATTAGTCTGTTCTTATTACTTCTATTTATTTTAAAGAAACACTCTGAACAAGTCACAATACCAAATTTACATCAGCACAATCACTGCAGAACAATAACAATGGAACTCAAACATAAAAGAAACTCAGAGTATGAGATGCAATGAACCAAACACAACCTTCCACTTCCATATCTTCCAGATACATGAAGTTTTTCCTCAAGATGAGAGCTCTCACTTAATCATAATCAGAATCATTGGCCAATATTTGTCTGTAAGACTAAGAAAAGAGAGAGAGAGAAAGTAAAGAAAAGAAAAAAACATGTAAGAGAATTTATCAAAGACTATTTCCAGGTACTTGACTTTCCACTTTGCAGAATTCATTTCAGTTCTTTACCTTTTGTCCTGTCAAATCAAGGACATTGGGTTTCCTATTCACAGGCGGATTCAAGGTCTCTTAGAGATCCTTTTTACCTTGAGATACTTTGAGATACCTTGAGAATGAGTCTAACATCGATATAATTCTATAAACCATATTTGTATCTATATCCTACAGTCTTCATATTGTTAGGTCTCAAATTCATGGCTGGGTTTAGACAGATATGGAAGGATCATCGTTAAGACATGAGGAGCCACACATGGGATGCCATCTTTAGGCTCTCATTTCATTTTACTCAGGTCTTAAGGAGGGTATACAAATGACTTTCACCCATATCACACTGGTATGTTGTAACTTCTTTTCCTTTTGTTTTTATCCTTATTTGCCTATCAATTAGTAGTCTGTACATTTAAAAGCATGATTTTAAAGGTAATTGGCTCAGTGGTATGTCTAAATGGAATATGAGCTGAATGAAATGTACGGAGGTTATATGCAAAAATAAGCCCAATACATAAAAAGAATTGCAGTGAGTAGAAACCAGGAGCTAGCCCTCAGTACTGATGCGAGTTTTCACAGGACTTTTTGTGAACTGCTCTCACTTTTCTGGACTCTGATGGTATGGATAAGCATCTCCAATTCTGAAACAGTTAGTGAAATATACGATAAGAACTAAGGAGAAATGTAAGGAGAAGATTCTAAGAGTGACAAAGGACAGCGCACATTGAGGAGATTTGCATATTAAGGAGGATGGCTTTTGTGTCTCTGGTAACATTTAAAGAATTTGGTGTGATTCTCCTATACCTCTCAAAGTGTCCAATGTCCGACTTAAAGGAAACTAGACAGATGGGAAACTGATTCAATAAAGGGTTTTCCAATTCTTTTCTAACAGTGTAACTCTATACAAGAATAATAATAATAATATTTAATAATAGTAGGGGCACCTTGGTAGCTCAGTTGGTTGAGTGCCAGACTCTTGGTTTCTGCTCAGGTCATGGTCTCGGGTTGTGGGAGGTGGGGCTTTGAGCTCAGCTCCAGGCTGGCTTGAGAGTCTCTCTCTCCCTGTGCCCCTCACCCTGCTTGTGCTCTCTAAATACATACATACATATGCAAAATCTTCAAAAATAATAAGATGAATACTTAAAAGTTAAGAAAGTCAGCCATCTGCCACCCCCATCCACAAATACTAGTGCATAGATCTTTTCAAGATATAAATGGTACAATACAGGACCACCAAGAAACACAAGAAGTAATGCTCTTAACACGGGATATTTTGTCCTTTTCCTCTCCCAATTTTAGTTTATCTTCTCAGATGCTCAAATAGGACAAAACTGGTTAAGAGGTCAGGCCTAGGCAAATAGCAAATATGAATGAATGAATGATAAATACACATGTAACTCTTTTTGTCTAGCATCCTAAACAATATTATTTCCTATAACACCTTAAACAGATATGAGTTTCACGGGGGGTGGAGGAGGGAGACATGGGAGAGTAGAATTTGATAATGATCCTAACTACATAATTGTTCAATGACTAGTCCTTGAAGAAAAGCCAACATCTCTCCTTCTGCTCCAAAATTCTATGTTTGATAACATTTTGTCCGTAGTACCATATATTATTTACTCTGTGCTTTTAACTTTAAGACATTAATTTAAATCTGGAATTTAGTCCTTATCTAAAACACTAGCTATATAAACAATATGAAATAATGTCACATTTATCAACATCACAGGTCATAAACAGTTTTCTCAGAAATAAAAAAGCACCCTTCTCTTAGTGACCTCTTTTTTCACTCTACCATTTCTTAAAAAAATTTAGCAACAAATATGTATCTCTTTCATATCTTTAGAGGGCTAAAATTCTTCTTTTCCCTATGAGTCTACCACAAAATGTCTGCTAGATGAAAAACTCATTTCATTCAGACATAAGTCATTGAAAAGACTATTACCCAAATCAATCAAACAAATATAGTTAAGGAAAGCTAAAGATAATGTATAGAATTGTCAAATCACTATGTGGGGTACCTGAAACTAATACAACATTATATATCAACTATACTTCAATAATCAAAATTAAACTAATTGAAAGTAGATGTTTTGTCAGATTAAAAAGAAAAACTTACTGTGACAATTGTCTCTATAAGATTTTATAGCAGAGATAACAAGGAGGGTAGGAAAAAATATCAAAATGAGATGAAAATGTGAAAGAAAGGGCTCATGAAACAAATGGAAGAGAAAAAAATAAATCACAGTAATAAGGGAACCTGTGAGAAATCGTAAGTGATAATATAATAAATATGAAAAAGGACAGGAGTTGGAGAAATAAAAGAAAATGAGGGGTCTACTTATCCTAGGCCCCATAGTAATGTGTTTTCCCCACATTAGAATTAGAGACACATGAGTATTTCAAATGTTCCTAATGTAATCCCAGGTCATTTATATCCCATATGCCAACAGAGAAAATTATTACACAGCAGTTATTTTCACAATCAAATGAAACTTTAGTATTCAACTTTAAAAAGTCCATCTTTACAAACAATGCAAAGCCCTATTCAAGCTGGCATACTGAAAAAAAAAGTCTGATACTTCTTCCTCAAAAAAAACCGATGAAATAATAGAAAAGATATGCTGAAAAAGAAAGAAAATAATAATGGTGCTGAAAACAGAAAAGGTGCCACCATCCAACCAGAAATAGAAATTCCAGGAAGACAGAAAGCAGATGGGATCAAACAAGTGGAGAAATTAGACCAGAAGAAACACCATCCCCAGACAGAGTAATTAGGCACAATTCTTTCCAGGGATGTTCTAGAGAATATCCAAACTTGGAGTTGAATAAAAAGAATAGAAATTGGCAAGAGGATAATAAATAAATAATTCAGTAAACATCAGACCTAATATCTGGGAGACCTGGGCCCCTCTCCCTGTATCCTCTACCAAGCAATCACCTGCAGCAGCTGCCGGAGCCTGAGAATAAGTTCTACAAGGACAGAGGAGAGATAACAAAGAAAGAAGGCCATGGAGAATAAGGTAACTCAAGTCCTCTCTATATAATAGACACAGAGTTAGAGAGCTTTGCCCAGGAACAAAACGGCGCAAGTATTCCTTATCCAAAATAAGGTCCTCCCTCCCTTGATAGCTGAAGAACTACTAGCTTACTTCTACTCACCCCTTCGTTCTACAGGAAACCTTCATTCAGTCTGCCCATGTGAGATTGAAGCCAATGGAGGAGAAAAGAGATGTGAGCAAACAAAAAATACCCACAACCCACCATATATTGTAATTAATTTGCTCTTTCAATCTTAAGGGCAATCAGATATTGGAACAACATTCATCTTAAAGTAGTTTTAGATGGAAAAGAAATAATAAAGGATCAATCAAGAAAACAATATAAAAAATTTTCTGACTGAAAGGGCCTAGATGTAGACACATCAGAGCAAAATTTTACTTGTACAAGTTTAAAGAGAAAAATCTTTAAAAAAAAATCTTGAAAGGCAAAGCAATTGACCTACAAAGCATCAATGATCAATTTAATAAAAAACATAACAGCAGAGATACTAGAAGATAATGAAAGATTTTTTTTGAAGTTAGAAAAGTAAAAGTTTATAAATCTCCAAGTTTATGAAATCCAAGAGAAAGTAATAGTGGAACACAAATAGTTCCCTGTGACCTCAAGCTGCACTATCCAATTTGGTAGTCACAAAGTTACATTATTTAAAATTAAGTAAAACAAAAATTCCATTGTACTAAACACATTTCAAGCACTCAGTAGTCAGCCAAATGTGGTCAGTGGCAACTGGTTTGGACATGTAGATAAAACAGGTAGAGGGAATATTTCCATTGTCGCAGAAAGTTCTTTTGGGCACTGCTTAATTTGAGGAAAGGAAGGAACTTGCAAAAAAAGGGTACATATCAGGCCTTTTGGGAGAACAACTTTGTGAAGCAAAATTTTAGTGTTGAACCCAATTACTCTTCCTCCTCCTCCTCCTCTTCTTCTTCTTCTTCTTCTTCTTCTTCTTCTTTTAGTGGTAGTTAATACCGAATTATAGGTAAGTCACAAAATATAAATAATAAAATAAAATAATCTAAACTCTGAGAACACAAGCAATAATGTAAAGGATAAATTTGGGACCATGAGGGAGAGAAGGGGAAGGAAGGGGAAATGCACTAAGTTTCTTATTTTTCTATAGCACAGTGGTAATTTGATCTAAGAAATAGAAATAGGCCAGTCCAGAGAGATTACATAAAAACTATGCACTAGACTCATTATCTTTTATAATAGGGAGTCAAGAAATACCACTCAAAGTTAAATTAATAAACAGAAATATGACACATTAACATAAAAGGAGTAACAACAAAAAGAACTAAAACTGAGTTGTTAGCAATAACTATCTTTGGATAGCAGAATGGGGTAGATATAATATTTTTGTATATTTTGTGTGCTTTAATTTTCAATTTTGCCTGAGAAGTATATTTGCCTCTATAGTGAAAAAAATCTACTCATAATGGCTATTATAAAATCATAAAGTTAACATGTAGAAAAATATTATTGTTTGACAATCAGAATTGTGTCAACTATTTCCTAAGCTAATCATTCTTGAATGATGGATATCTCACAAGAAGTTATTAATAGTCAAATAAAGCCGGTAAATAGATGCAGCATAAATACCAGCCATTGAGACAGAGCAAGAATTAAATTTAGAGTTTCAGATTATATCCTATTCTCTCAGTCATTGAATTTAAAGTGTGAGAACAAATAAGTTGGCGATAGAAGGTTGGAGATAATTTAGGGGCGGAGGAATAGGTCAGAAAGGCGCACTAACTTCCCCTCATGTTCAGCTCTGAACTTGAGTAGGACCTTCAGAAAGACTGAGAAAGAAATGTGCAGCTCTTTGGGTGCATACTGGGTGTTCCCATGCTCATCGGTTTTGGCCAGAGGGGAAAGCCAGAAGACCGAAGAATTGCAAGAATGACTCTTCTTGTGGTAGCTCTGGCCTCCCAGGAATTAGGAAGTGCCATAAATCTCAGGAGAGGGGCTGTTTGCATAAAATTCCCAGCCCACAATTCAGACTCCAGGGGTTCAGATGCATTTTGTTATGTTCCAGAAAAACAAGCGAGCTTTTGGGGCACACCTCTCAACCAGGCTCAAATTCTCCATCTTCGTGGTTTGCCCATCATTCAAGCTACCAAAAATGCTACCTAATACGCAGTTTGCAACTATTTTTAACAGGCTCATCTGCATTGTTAAAAACTGCCTGTATTTTGGCAGATAAGCCAGTCAACTCTGGAAACAGTGCTGGTCTCTTAGATTTCTTTTTGGAAAGTGTCTAAGATTTATAGTGGGAATTACTCATGACAGCTGCATTCTTTCCACTGGGTTTAGACCACCATTTGGTCTAATAACTCCTAATTGTGTGCCTATCCTACTCTAAGCTTCTTCAGAAGAAAAGGTGGTGGGTGGGGGGATAGAGTAGGGGAGAGAGACTTCTGTAAGTTTCCTATAGCAATACCCAGTGATTTCTGTCAATGGTAAACACTATTTTGAAACCTAAGAAGGTCAACTGATGATGAACAAATAAATGACCTTTCAGTGAACATGGATTTCTTCAGAGAATTTTTCATTACTGCCATTAATGCCAGTTTGATTGAAAAAAAAAAAAAAGGAGAATGACAGTTTCAGTTTCACCATGTTCCCAAATTATTTTTAGCATAACAAGAAAAGTTCTTGTCAGCATCCAGTCATGGTATTTTCTTGAAAAAAGTACCTTTCAAAGTGATTTCTCTCCAAACTTCACCAAAGCACAACATGGGTACCTTGAAGACATTGCACATTTAAAAATCATACGAGGTCTAATTATATTTCCAAAATAAGTAGTTTGAAATCCAGCAAGGATAATGTGGTCATGAAAAGGATGTCCAAATCCACCAATTTACATTGGTTTGGCTTGGCATAACTTTCAAAGTTCTTGGAGCAAAGAGAGGATGGCACGTGAATCACTGCAATTTAGGTCATAATTCCTAGGACTTTGGGTTTGCCACTCTGTGAGGCATTCGGGGGAAAACTAATCAACTTCAAGACTGTACCTATATAATTTATCACTGCTAAGATTCCCTGATATGTTCCAGATTATTTTGCAAAATGTAATACCCTCCTTTTTAATATGTACTTTGTCATTTTCACTCTATTTATGTAATTTAAAAAGTATGATAGCAGGGGAGCATGAGCCGTTTGAAGCAGGAGCCACTAATGCCAGGGACGGTTATCCTTCACAAGATATATGGTGTTGATATCTCTGAATCTAAAGGGCTTGGAAGTTGTGTCAAGTTAGATTCAAATTGCATCTAATATGTTTTGCTTTACTCCCTCTTACTTTCTGGTTTCTATCTTAAGCCACAAAGCAGTTTCTCTGCTGTGACTTAGTTCTATAACCACAGTGGTGGCACTGGTCTGAGTTACACTCCCTGTCTCCATCCCCAGCCCTCCCTCCTTTTATCCCAGAAGAAAATTGGGTTATTAATTTAGGATGAGGCCGCTTTGTTTAAACAGTATAGTGTTTTCCAATTGCTCAAGCGTAATATATCCAGCCCATACTGGTCTTTCAAATGTTTTTGATTACCCAACTTAAAAAAAAAAAGAAAGAAAGAAAGAAAGAAAAAAACCCTCTACTGAAATTTATGAAACACCAAGGGGGGGTTACTTCTCATGTAGTAACTTTAAATTTCTAGAAAAGGAAAAAAAATCTTGTGGACCCTGAGTAATTTCAGTAATTAAACTTCAGTTTACAGCTCTAGACAACCTATGCATTTCCAATAACATATAAAATAATTAGAAAAAAGTCCCAGGTTCAAAATAGAAGTGTGCTTGATTTTCTACCTTAAATAAAGAGCTGTGCAGATAAAGTAAAACTTAAGTAAGGTCCTTATTTGCAACAAAAATTCATCGACATCCAAGAAACATCATTTACTATTCACCTCTGATAAGGGTCTAATTAGCAAAACAAAAATTGATCCTAAAAAGAATTATATAGTAAATTTTCTTGTTTATATTGTAATAGATTATAAGCAACATTCCACCTTGAATTGTTATTTTAAATTGGGCTACTTTAACCAATTCTATAAATAGCTTATGAAGATTTCTCACTTGGGGAATGTTGGTCTGCCTAGTGCATCAATGTTTCTATTTACTAAAATATTCTTTTTCTTAAATTCTTTCAAAGAAATTGATAACTCATGGGAAAATACCAGACCACTTTCAACTCGTGAAATTTTGTCTGTTTGTGGTGGCAAGCAAGATGACATTATCCACCAATTATGGTTTTGAATGACCTTTCTCTCATTCCAATTCCAAAATTATTACCAAACGCCCCAAACTTGCCACCAGAAAAATTTTTGTGCAGATAATAAGGAGAGCCACTGAAGGTAATTTTAAAGAATTCCCCAAAATATGTTTTCTAAGAGCTACATGTTCAAAAAAATTTAAATATAACCCCAAGAGGGAGTACTTTGAAAGGGACATAATTAGTTGAAAGCGTTAATATTTTTAAAATCTATTTATTTTAAATAGATTTTAAATAAATCTATTTATTTTAAATAAATTTTAAATAAATCTATTTTGTTTTAAATTAAATCTATTTTATTTAAATAAAATTAAATTAAATTAAATTAAATCTATTTTATTTAAATAAAATCTATTTATTTTAAATTTTAAATTATTTAAAATTTTACAGGTTAAATCTACCTACTAAACACTAGCTAATGACAAAGCAAAGAAAGCAATGAGTAACAGATTATAAAGTTCTGGGTATATTTGTATAAACTGAAGACCAAAATAGTCACATACTAAAACTAGGAGTTAAATGTTAAAAAAAATTTTAATTAGGGTTATTGTTATATTTCAGTTGTCAAGTGCACATTGTACTTACAAGCAAACACACTGGGGTAACTTCTGATTAATGGAGCTATTTTGTGCATTAGGAAGAAATAATATATGTGATTTTTATAAATGTGTCTTATACACACACACACTCTTAGGTGTCCAGCCCCATCGTAATTCCTCATAAATTCATAATTCTCATGAAGGGACAGAGAGAGTGGTTTATTGTTAGATTATTTTAGAACTACAAAACTTAAACCAATTAACATTTGCTAACAACTCTTCCCTTTTATTGATATTATTCCTAATTTCTCTATAGTTTTTCACATGGAAGGGTAAAAATCATGAAGATGAATAAGTGGGCAGAGAGATTTATAGCAGAGGGGAAATGCTTTGTATCATTCTATAATGATGGATATATGTCATTATGCTTTTATCCAAAACCATAGAATGTACAACACCAAGATGGACCATAATGCAACAATAAACATTGATTATGATGTATCAGTGTAGGCTCCTCAATTGTAAAAATGTATCACTCTAGCGGGTGCTGCTGATAATTGGGAAAGCTATGCCTCTGTGAGGGACAGGGAGCATATGGGAAATCTCTGTACCTTCCCTTCAATTTTGCTATAAACTAAAAAATGCTCTTTAAAAGAGTATTAAAAAACAATGAATGATTGTTTTGACTTTTATCATCAGTGCCAATGTTGCAAGTTATGTTATTCCACCCTAAACTCTTGATGAAATATTTTGCACGATGGCAGAAAGGTTCCTACTATAAAAAGAGATCATTTCATGTCAGTTAAGAGCTTTACAAAGCCCTTATTCCATTATATTATGGCAATAATTTCTACCGTCTTATTTAACACTTATGACTGAGAATTACAATGTTTAATCATGGTTCTATGCCATTTCCCAAGAGAAACAGCTAAAATAGTTGGGTGGTAGCCTCATCCCCGGGCTCTCTGAGGGCCTGGAAACATCAAGAAACATACACTCTTGACATTAAAATTATGTTATTCACATACTTTAAGAACAATAACAGTGTTTCAGTAAGTGTTTCTCTTTCTATTTTTCTGTTTCCTCATTTTTCGATAATTTGGTCATGGAAATAACTAGATGCTATAAATAAATGTGTGGAAAACAAATGTTGAGTATCCAAATCCACTGCCAGGATATGTTATTCTGAATTATAGATGACTAGTTTTAAAATACTCTGAAACTAATTTCAGCATTTTGTCAAAGGTTTTTTTCCTTTATTATCCCTCCATAATAGAGTACCCCCATTACCTGTAATATCCCAGAGATTATTAAACTAGTTACATACAACAGGAATAGAATTTTCTTCTGTAATTTAAAAGAGTTTGACCAATGCATGTTATGCTATAGGATTATAAGAAAAAGGGAAGGGAACTGAATGCGATGGGATGGCACAGGATAGGACAGAGTAGAATGGAATAGAATAGAATAGAATAGAATAGAATAGAATAGAATAGAATAGAATAAGAAAGGAAGGTGGGGAGGGAAGGAGGAAAAAAGGAAGGAAGATTCTATAAATCACTTGGGTTATTTTCTGTCCAGGAAGGGGCAGTCATATATATCTGAAGGTTCTTCTCCTACCTACCACCAGTTTAATTCCTGTGTTTTCCTTAGGACTGAATCTTAACTATATGAGTAACATAACTATAGTGTAAAATCCAATGCTATCTATTACTCTTCTATGATTCAACTAGATTCAAATTTGTTGATGATTGGCTGTGACTGAACTTTATTATTAATTTGTTGAATTTGAATTATTGAAGATTGCTTGGTTTAGAGAAATTTGTCTTCTCTGTGAGGAAGGGATATTTGGTGTTGATTTACTACTACCTTCCTTCCCACATTTTTTTTTTCTTTTACCGTCTCAGTTCTTTTATGAGCAAATATAAAACATGCCCTTTTATTTTCAGGTCTAGATGTTGATGGAATATACCGAGTTAGTGGCAATCTGGCAACAATACAGAAGTTAAGATTTATTGTCAACCAAGGTAAGTGATTTCTTCTCTTCATTTTTTTCCAGTAGTTTCATCTCTACCAATATTTCAGACTTTGTGTTGTTTGTATTATGAATCTATAATGATTAAAGTTTTGAAAGGAGCAAGAGAAATTTGAAGAAATGAAACAATTATCACCAGAGAAATAAGAGAAAGCCAGTTTACTTGGAGATTAATAGACCAGAGAGAAAAACCAACTAAGAGTTTATGTGAAATAAATAATTAGTGGAATATGACAAACTGAAAATGAAAAAAGACTAACAAGAGGGTAAAAGAAAGAAAAATTGCCTAGCTTTGAAAAATTGTTCCTGGCATATAATAGACACTGACTGTATGTGGATAAATAATTGAATAAATGAATGATGAAAGCATAAAGGTCAAAATCATAGATGTTAGAAAAATATGTAATAGGTGAGTAAGAGAATTAAAAATTAGGAAATGCGTATATCATCAAAGAATTACAAATTAAAACAATAATGCAATACTACTAACCATCTGTTAGGATAGCCCAAAGCTAAGCCACCAGCAGCACCAAATGTTGACAAGGGGGTGGAGCAACAGGGATTTACATTCACTGCTGGCTGAAATACAGAATGGTATGGGAACTTTGAAAGATAGTTTGGTAGGTTCATGTGAAAACATATTCATATCATACTATCCAGCAGTTGTGCACCTTGATATTGACCCAAATGATTTCAGAATTCGTGTTCACACAAAAACCTGTGCACCAATATTTCCAGCAGCTTTATACATAATTGATAATACTTGAAAGTCACAAAGATGTCCATCAATAGGTAAATGGGTAAACAAACTGTAGCACATACATATAATGGAATATTATTCGGTGATAAAAAGAAATGAGCTATCAAGTCACCAAAAGACTTGGAGGACCCTTAAAAGCATATTGCTAAGTGAAAGAAGGCAGCTTGAAAAGGTTTTGTATGGCATTATTCCAATTCTATGACAATCTGGAAAAGGGAAAACTATGGAGACAATAAAAGATCAGTGGTAGCAAAGGATCTGGGGGGAGATGGGAATGAAACAATGAGCACCGGAAATTTTTAGGGCTGGGTAGCTATTCTGTTTGATATTATAATGGTGGATAAATGTCAGTATCCATTTGTCAAATCTATGTAATATACAACACTGAGAGTGAAACTTAAACTATGAGCTTTAGTTAATGATAATGTATCAATATTGCTTCATCAATTGTAACAAATGTACTGCACTAATAAAAAATGCTAAAAATAGGGGAATTGTGTGTTGAGGTACAGGGTAGTGGTGGTGTATGGGAACTCTATCTTTTCCATTCAGTTTTCCTGTAAACCTGAAACTTCTCTTTAAAAAACGAAGAATTTTAAAAAATAAAAACAAAAAATAAAAAATGTTCTAGAAGCAGGCTAAAACATCTTAAGTTGGTTACGTTTAGAAGCCTGGTTGAAATAGCTGTCTCTGCAAAAAAATCTCTGTACATCTTAAAAGGTAGGACTGGGATCATCTTTGTCACCTCCCCCATTAACCAAGAGTAGCCCTCGGGTGTGCATAAAGGGTGGTTTTAATTAATATTTGTTGAATAATGTGTGTGTGTTGCAAATAAGAGAAATATTAATACTGAGAAGCATTAAATCCTCCAACAGTTTAATTTGAGTTGAACCACTCTTTTAAATGTTGACTGCAATACTTTTGGCCAGCGGACACATGATTTTTATTTCTGAGAATCTTTATAAGTGCGAATCTCCTTAGCTCTGTTTGCTCACTAATATGAACCTTTATGTTTCACAATTAACTCTCCTTCCAAGGCAAAAAGAGGAACAAAAACAAACAAACAAAATAACAACAAAACAAAACAAAACACCCCAGAACTCAGCTTTACCTCATTTATTCATATTGGCCCCTTTTGGACTGAACCAGAATGCCCCCTCTATGAGGAAAAATTGGATAAAATAGGCCCAGCCTCATTTTCGTTCCTGCTTATAACCAGCTAAAATCGTTCTTTTAATATATTTCATACTGAAGCCATATCCTGATTGGGATTCTAGACAGCTGGGCAACACATTTCTTCTACAAAGAAGAAATCTCAAAACAGAAGCCATGCTAGAAACAAACACTAGTTGCATTTCCTGCCTTTAAAAAAAAAAATTATGCTCAGCAGTTTGAAAAGGCAAAAAAAAAAAAAAAAATCTGCAATGAAAATATGAAATCTGTCCATCTCCTCTTTTGCAATCCAGACTTCCCCATCCTGTGAGGCTGTGTAACTGCTCATGTTTCCACGAGAGTTGACAATGTAAAGCTGGACAGAGGCCTGAGTTGGTATCTGGTAGCACAGAATTGTCAGTAAACTGTCTCCCTGGTTTATAGCACTGTCACAATGCAGCATGCTCAACACAAATTATGCTACATTAGGACCTTTGATACTGGTGATCTCGTCCAAGTTGTGTTGTGGAGTTTTTTGAATTAGATGATAAAAGAATGCCTACACCAGCCTGTCTCAAATTTTGCTAATCAGATTATCCTTTGAATGAAATCTCTGGAGTGGACCCATAATTTTTGGTGCTAACACCATACCTTCCCCTCCATCTGCACACTGGTCTTGAACAACAGAGCTAACTTAGAAGAGAATCAGTGCTGGATACAAAGAGGCTGACTGTGTAAATTGTAGCCTCCCCTTCGTGCATGTGCCTGTGTGTGTGCAATGAAAAAAAGGTGGCAGTGAGTGATAGATAATTCCATGAAAAGCATAAAGCGATATGTGAAATGCAATACATTCTTTTGTTTGTTTGTTTTCAAAGATGGAACATACATGATTTTGGCACACTCCCTTTGTATTAACACCTTTTGTCTTCCTCATGTTCACATTCCACAATGTATCCTTTTTAGTGTGTTCTAAATATACATTTTAAAAATGAACAAGTCCTACCCACCATTAGGCTAGACAAATGAAAACTGATTTGGGGGATTTTCAAGAACAGTTCAATTGCAATTTATGTATTTCACTAACTTTCTTGAATGCTATAATCATCAGCAATTCTAAATACACCAGTTGAATGATTCAATTTGTTTTGGTTTTCTGTTTGACTCACTAAATCAGTAGGAATTGGATACCCTCATTATACTTCCAGATCAGATGACATACAAGTTAAATTCAAAGTGATCACTTTTGAAAAGCATGTTCTAATTATAACTAGTAACGATGATAATAATAATTATTATTATTATTGTAAAAGTAGCTAACATATTTTCATAACTTACTATGTGCCAGGCACTGTACTAAGTGGTTTACTTATATCATTTAATTTAGTGCTATCTACCTTCCCATAGAATAGGCACTATCATTGTTCCCATTTTAAAGGTGAGGAAACTGAGGTTCAGAGATGTTAAATAATATCCTGAGGTCATATTTCAAGTAAGTGAAAAAGGACCAGATCATCATCCTTCTGACTCAGAGCATTTGCTGAAAGCCACTATTGCCATTGGGCATTTCCCATTCCTTAATTGTTGATTACCTTCTTACAAAAGTGAGTATGTCTTTCATGCTATACACACTTGGTATTCACTCTATGTCTACGCAGGCTTTCCACTGTTTGTAAGTGACAGGTACTGCCATAGCAGTTTCACTAACACAGGTCAAGAAAGAAAAATGTGGAGGAAAATGCCAAACATCCCAGTTATGAAGAAGTCTGGCATTGCCATTCTCTGTAGGGCTTTATGTATCTGTGTTTCAACCAAGAAACTACTTTCATAAAATATCCTATTGCAGCCTTCAGCAGTCATTGAGAGCTCTTGATTTCCTGGGCCATCAGTGCATGAATAAGCAGTGCTCTCCCTTGTTTACTGTATTTGGTGACAGCTTTCAGTGACATTTTGCTGATGCAACTTTTCCACTCTATGAGGGCATCCCCCAAAGAAAACTGGTCCATGACCTTAGATGTCAACCTGTCAACAGCCTATGACACTGTGTTGATTCTTCGGAATGATCTGTGACCTGATGGTTTTCTTGCTTGGGGGTCCTTCTGCAAATGACCGACTTCAGCAGTGAGATGCTGCCTAACTGTCTTGAGAACTTTTGACAGTGGGTCTTGGAAATCCCATTAGGTTGAGTTCCCCTCCTTCTGATATCAACATTCTGGTTTCAGCTGCCCATCTAGGCTTGTTGCCCAAACTCCAAATTCAGTTCAGACTCTCTTTGGTACTGCTTAGATGTTCTCTTTCACCCTTTAAAAAAGGGATAAGAAAGACTGGCATCCTTTTTGGAAAATATCTTTGAAGCTTCCCAAGCCCGTGAACCAGTGGGAGAACTATGAAGCACTGGGGCAAGAACTGAGTGGGAATTTTCCAGACCGGTGTTTCTTAGTACACAGTAACAAATATTCCCTCTAACCATTTCTCTGAACTGGAGGAAGTTACTTCCCACCAGGATTTTAGACATATTTTCCATATAAAGGAAAAAAAATTAAAGGAAGAATCTTAGGGACACCCTCCTTCACTTTTTCACACCCGGAGGAACAAAATATATAAATGCTGTAATCTACGTGGCCAAGAATCTTAATTGGGTATGTGGGTGTGTGGGCGTGTGTATGTGTGTGTGTGTGTGTGTGCATATGATTTTGCGTGTGTGTTGTTTTAAATGGGAGAGGGGTTTTTTTCCCATTAATTTACAGTCTTGCACTTTGCATATCTTTATTCACCCAGATCTTATTGGCATAATAATCCAAATTAAACATTGGCTTAAAGAGATGAATTTGCTTATTTTGAACATGCTAAGAATAAGCTCCATTGAAAATAAACTATTAGAGAAACAATTTCATGTTACCAACTATATCTAAACTACTTTTATATAGATTTGTGCCACAATGCCAAGCAAAGCATTAATGTTAGAGTTACCCTCATGCTTTTCATATTATTTGCAGCATCAAAAATTGAATAAAAGAGGAAGGAGAGAAAGAATGTGAGCAACTGGCAGTTCTGTTCTTATAAAATAGCCCTTATATCAAGTCCATTCACTTTTCTATTAAGTGCATATAGTGTACTTAATATAGTGCGCTAAATATTATAGTGCCTTCTTATTATTTTTAAAACAAGGTATTTTCTTAAGCCTATTTCACTCTGACTGCCAACCACAGCGACAACAAAACAAACTGTTATTTGCTTTACGCCATCCCGCAGGGCGGTTTTTTGGTAAGTCGCATCATGGATATTGCACCTTTTTGGTTTCCATGTGACAAGATTATCTCTTAACAATGATTTATTTTTCCCATTAAAGCCAAAAAGATCACTTGATCATAAAAGGGCCAGACTCTAACATCATTCAGGGTTTTGTAAACTTCCGTAGACCTCATTTTTCAGCTACATTGAGTCAAGGAGCTCAAAGACTATTGATGGCAAAGCTTCTATTGCTTTCTAGCTGCTTAAGAAAATGTATTGTCATTTGTAAATAATGCTGAAGGAAAGCCAAAACAACAAGCTCTTCCCATTCATTCACATTTTTATAGTCTTTAGTTTTTACACAATATTACAATATTCCTTTTTTAAAAGATTTTATTTTTAAGCAATTTCTATACCCAGTGTGAGGCTCAAACTCACGACCCCTAGATCAAGAGTCACATGCTCTACTGACTAAGACAGCCAAGAGCCCCAGGTTTTACACAATATTCTATTAACAACTTTATGAATACTTCTAGTATCTAAAATGCACAAATTCTGGCCACTTATTTTAAAGCCAAATTATATCATACATTTATGGTGAGTTATACTTTTAATTTTTACATGCCAAGCAATAAGGAGCCTGCCTGACGCTGTGGTGAAAACAAAGGCAGAGACCATCCAGTGAAGAGAGACTCTTCACTGGGTGGGAGTCAATGGACCTGCCTCTTTATTTTGCTTCTGACCTATTTGTTAGTCTGATGGAAACAATTTTAACTCCTTTGAATCTCAGACTTTTTATTTCCAAAATGGGAATGAGAAAGAAAATGTGAGGACTTTAAAAACTTGGAATCAGTCAAATGATTAAGTACAAACTTTAAGATGTTAGATGAAATCAGAACAATACAACTTAGTTTTCTTTATACAATCATAATACTAAATATTAATAATCAAGTATGGTTTGGGGCTTCCATGTGATTGAGTTTTCTTTGATGATATTGAGATTCCTTTTCTAAGAAGAAATATCATGTATGGGAAAGCTTTGGAGAATCCCTGCTGTTCAATGATTTGTTTCACTAGTCAAATTCATAGGATTTGGGGGTTCCTGAATATAAAGGAGAAATTTAGTTTTATTTTATCAATAGGATTTTGAGAATTTACCAATTCCGAAAGAATAGCCCCATCCATGTTCACGGGAGAGGGTAAGTAAAATCTACTGAAATTTCAAGTCTTAATTCATTTATGGCTTTTCATGTAGACTTGACTGTTGAGCCCAGAAATTAAATCAGTCAGTTATGCAACTGCCAATCCCCAAGGAAACCCCCAAGGATATTTATAACAATTGATCATCATTATAATTCATCATCATCACCAACAGAATTAAGTAATAAAAATTAAAAATTAGTGGGAAAACATACCAAGTTTACCTCTGCTCTTAACTCTGCTTGGGGTCACTGGTGTGGGCACTGATTACATTTCAGGACTGTGTTAGTTATCTACTGCTGCATAACAATATTATTTCCAGCTTAACTATTTAGAGCAACACACATTTATTATCTCCCAGTCTTTGTGGCTTAGAAGCTGGGCATGGATTATCTGGATTCCACATAAAGTTACTATCAAGATGTTGGCCAGGGGTGAGTCCTCATCAGGAGGCTCAGTTGGAGACAGGTCTGCTCACATGATTATTAGGATTTAGTTCTTTGTGGTTTGTTGGACTCAAGACCTCAACATTACTGGCCTTGTGGACCTCTCCATAGACTGCTTGTTCCATCAAAACAGCAAGGGAGAGAAACTAGTATCTAAAGCAGAAGTTAGAATCCTATGTAAGATAACCAAAAAGGGTATACCTCATCACCTTTGGTGCTTTCTAAAGGTTAAAATCAAGTCACGGTTCCTACCCATCATACCCCAGAGGAGGGGATAATATAAGGCATAAACACAAGGAGCAGGGGATAATTTGGGATCATGTTAAAGTCCATCTTCCCCAAGAATCAAGTTGAGAGCTTTTAAAAATAAAGATGTTGGAGGCCAGTCATAAAAATTCAGATGCAGAAAGTCTGGTGTTGGATCTATATGCATGTATTTTAAAAGAAAAACTCCTCAAGTGAGTCAAGTACATCACGAGCCCTGTGAACCCCCACATGACCTACAAGCCATAAAATATACAAGGTTTGTATTTGGGTAAGGTCAAAATAGACTATGAATTCCTTTTTTTGATACAATTTCTGGTGATGAAAGGTTTTCTCTTTGAGTATTGATTGATGTAGTCATGCTCACTATTTTTTATGAACTCTGTGTCATAAGTTGGAGTAGAACTAAAAAAATGCCATGGATATAACATGTATGTTAATAGTATGATGAAAATCATAGATTTTTTTTGTAACCACAATCTTTTTCCAATGTAGATTCTAGAATAATTTTTTTAAAAAAGATGTTTTACCTAAAGATTTGCTTCAAAGAGCTAAGGAACAAATAATATTTTAAAATGTAACAGAATGTTGCTGATGCTGATGCTGGCTAGCATTTAATTGAGAAGCTACTGCATGGCAGGAATGGAAAATTAGACTTTGCTTTCATACTCATAAAAGTTTGCAAGGTAGATAAACTTTATGATCCACATTATTCATACAAGAAAATCGTGGTTCAGAAAGATTAAGTAACTTTTTTAATGCTGCAATATTAATGTGTTTTGAAGCCAGACAGTGAATCCATTTTAAACTTACTCCAAAGAATATATTGCTGAGTGCTGGATTCAATTGACCATGGGGGAAGGAGCAGGGAGACGTGTTCTTCTTTTTAACATCAAAGAATCCAAACCACTTATTCTTGTTATAATAGTATACTTTCTTGGTGTCCAGTCCATGGGACCCTATTATAAGAGAAAACTTCATTTAAAGGATCCTTTTTTTTTTAAAGATTTTATTTATTTATTTGACAGTGAGAGACACAGTTAGAGAGGGAACACAAGCAGGGGGAGGGGTAGAGGGAGAGGGAGAATGAGAAGCAAGCTTCTCGCCAAGCAGGAAGCCCAATGCGGCGCTCAGTCCCAGGACACTGGGATCATGACCTAAGCCAAAGGCAGATGCCCAATGACTGAGCCACCCAGGTGGCCCTTAAAGGATCCTTTTAATGAGTAACTCCTAACTGCTTGTGACTTCATCAGGAGTAGTAGGAAGTTTGATTCATCACTGTATCCCCAATATAGCAAAGTGCTTGATACTCTATATGGACTGAATAAAGATTTATTCCTACATAATAAATTGATGAACTTTCAATACAAACCAATCCCATGTCAATATTCATTGATATGTTGTGTTATGTTCCATTTCTTGGGTATCTCAGTAAAGAAAACTCAAGCTCTATTTTAATTATGTTTTCTCCCAGACTCTTATAAACAAGCATTTAATTTTAGATTGGATAAAAGAATCAAAGGACAGAAATGAAGAGGGAAGAACCATGTATCCCCATTTTCTGCCTTCATGTGACAAAGTTTGAGGACATACGGCTCACTATTCCTTCACAAAGTATGATATTAGCAATTAGACAAGTCGGAAATGAAATTGGGAGCAGTGATATAACTCAGCTTGCCATCTCGGCTCTCCACAACGTTGGGCATGACCACGTAGACAGAAAATCTGTACTGGATAATAGCAATAAAACTATTGTTCTTATTAACCCCATATACTGAATTTTTTAATTTTGAAAGAATGCTTTGTTTTTGTTTTCACACAGGAAGTCCCTGTTGCTGGTAATTTTGGCTTCTGTAACTCACATTTATTTATCTAGCACCTTTTTTCTAAGTGTTCCATGTAATTTAGAAGCATTTTCTAACAAAAGTGTGCTATGGAAAAATAAGTATTCTCATTACCTCAAAGCTGCTTCTAAAAAGGAAAAGTAACAGGTGCAAGGCTATGAAGAATTTTTTTCAGGTTTCTATGCAAACCCTCAAGATAAAGTGTCCAGAATTTACAAATGTGGGGGACAGAAGTAATGCTCAAGTGAAAATCTGAATGACTTAGACAAAACCCGTTCTCTTTTATGCCCTCATATTCATGGGCCCACTGGGAAGAAATGCAGGTATCCCTGTCAGCTTTCTTCCTTTCTGAGGGTCCCAGAACATCAGGATCGGAGGTGAGCTCCGTAAAATATGATTTTAGCTTTTCCATTATTCATTCATTGACAGACACGTCCAAAGCTTTTACCATGTGCCAGGCAACATGCAGGATGCTGGAACGACAGCAACAAATACAGCACATGGCATTCTCAGGGACATAGAGCCTGTATTTCCATGGTTATTTCCAATCCAATAGCCAAAAAGACTGGTGATCTATTTGGTGTAAATTGACGAGAAGATTCTAGTATCTTCAGTCTTCATAGATTCTTCCTTCTTCTCAGCTCTCTGATATCAACATGACCCTCTCTTTCATCTCATTATTTTCTATCCACCCGGGTTTCCTTCCTCAGACCCATCAAGTTCTTTTGTTTACCGGGACCTTGACTTTTGCTCCTGTCTACCTAAAATGTGCTTCCTTCAGACCCTGACAAGACTTTCTTTCCAACATTCAAGTCATCTTCTCAGCAAGACTAAGACATTTGGAACATGGGCCTCCATCCTACCCATCCAGTCATTCGCCATCCCAGTATCTTCTTTGCTTCCAAACACATCTTCTCTGGAACTGGCTTGTTTCTTTGTCTGTGACTTCAGTGCCACCCCTCCTCCTCTATGCGAGCAAGACGTTACCTATTTTGGTCACCCAGCTCTTAGGGTACCTAGCAGATAATTCTTTTTACATAAATATTTGCTGACTATGAATGGATTCAATAAGTGAATGATTAATGAATAATGTTAGATGATCAGTGATGGTTAGAGGAAAATCTTCAGAATTTGAGAGTCTCTGTGTAACCAGTCCAGAGAGCCATATATACTTGTCCCCATATCCACCTCCACCTGAAGTCACAATCTGTTCAGCATGGACCACACAGGAGAGGTGTGGAGAAAAGAGGAGGCAGCTGTCAAGCTGAGGGACCTGAGCCAGCTCTAAGAGCCTGGCCCTTTAGGCCAAGAAAGACTGTCTGAGTGAGCAATGGATGACTCCCAACCCAGGTGGTACAAAGATCACACTAAGGACTGTCCCCTGCTTATGTGAATTCCAAGTGTGATCCCTCTCAGTGTCATTGCATGTTGCCAAGGCTCTGTCAAACCCGTAGTAGTCTGATAAAGGACACCTTGGGCTCAAATTGCCAGTGACTGTCCTAGAATTGCCATGGTTCAAATAAAATAATACAAACTGCAACGTGTATGAGAAGAATCAGGAAAGGAGCAAAATGAGCTTAAAGAATAAAATACAGCTTTAATTTGCCTAAGGAAAACTTCATATGGGGATTTAATCATTCACAATTATTTGTTGAAACTTCCTATGAAGGGCACCTGAGTGGCTCAGTTAAGTGTTTGCCTTTGGCTCAGGTCATAATCCCAGGGTCCTGGGATCAAGCCCCACACTGGGCTCCCGCTCAGCAGGAAGCCTACTTCTCCCTCTCTCACTCCTCCTGCTTGTGTTCCCTCTCTCGCCGTGTCTTTAAAATCTTTAAAAAACAAGAAAAGAAAAGAACACTTCCTATGAGCTCTCTTCTAGGTACTGAGAAGAACCTGGGGGAATCAGGCTGTGGTGGAGTATTCTTCTGTGTCAAGAGATTGATAATAAGCAAATATATAAGATCCTTACAAGTCATGGCCAGAATCAAAATAGTGATGTAAGAGAGAATAACTGATGAGGTTAGGAGGAAATGTCCTTAGATTGGATGGTCTGGGAAGGTCTCTTTGAAGAGGAGCCATCTGAGTGGTAACCTGATCTGATAGGAAGGAGAGAGGGATGCGGAGATGTGGGAAGAGAGCAAAGCAGGCAGCGGGAAACGAGTCCCAGGGAATGCAGGCTTGTATGAGATCAGAACACAGGTCAGAGAGATGGGCAAAGCTTGTCCAGTGAGGCCCTTGTAAATCAAGATAAGAAGTTTTGTCTCTCATTCTAAGGCACTGCAGTGTGGGAGGGGTAGTTAATCAGGAAGTGATCTGATACTATTTATGTGGATTTTGTTTTTTTAAAAAATCATTCTGGCTGCTATGAAAAGAATAAATTTTACAGGGCAAGAGTAGAAGCAGAACAGTTAGGAAGCTGTTACAACAGTTCAATTAAGATATAATAATGGTAACGGATTTCTATGAGATAAACTCCATATTCCAATTTGTCTCATTTTCCATGTGCCTTTTGAACCAACCTTTCTTTCTTTCTTT
>NC_081559.1:86340906-86371465 GCF_022355385.1 Mustela nigripes | reverse complement strand
CTTCCTTCCTTCCTTCCTTCCTTCCTTCCTTCCTTCCTTCCTTCCTTCCTTTCTTTCTTTCTTTCTCTCTTTCTTTTTAAACAAAGTGCAATGAGAACACTAGAAACCCCAGGTCAGTTTCCATAAGACCCCTTACTAACTGTGATACTGTGCCCAAGAAGTCACTTACCCTTCCCAGAGTAATTTTCTTATCTTTAAGGGAAGACTATCCATTCTCTTGAGATGAGTCAGTCAACATGAGATAATAAATACATTACACTGGAAAAATGATACACCATATAGAAATGGAAGTTTTATTGAAATGAGTCCTTCACAATCATCCTAATGGAGACATCTATTATAACCAAATGAGGTATATTGTTTTTTAAAGGAAAGAATATTTGATGAAGGGCTCATTTTATATTCTTCTTGGATTATTTAAATATCTCTCACATTTTCCCTGGATTACCCCAACCCATAGGAACTCTTTCAAATCCTATGCTTGCACTTTCAACTACTTAATATACCATAATTACTTATTATTATTACTACATACTTAATATATATTAATATGTAATTAACATATGTAATTATTTTCATTAATATTATGATTATTGTATAGGTATATCATTAAATCATGTACATATCATATCTCCTCAACACACCGGACTGCTAAAGAAGAGAGCTTCTATTTTTATTTAAGTCTATCTGTCCTACTTCACCTCAAAGAATATCTTGCACTCAATAGAATCTTGACACATTTTAATTAATTTATTGATTAGACCCAGGGTTAGGTCATTTCCTCAAGCCTCAAGAAGGTGAGGCTTGAAAGGAGTATTTTACTGTGTACTGCTGAACTCTGTTTCTGAAACAATGGCAAGACCTGCATAAAATGTTAAGAAGTGTTGGTGATTTTTATTATCTTTTTTCCAAACTATTCTTTAATTTTCTACAAATTAGCATTTTTTTTTCTTTAGCACATATATCTTTTGAAAGGAGATTTAGTTTGAAGAATTAAGTGAATCTTCTTTAAGAGAACGGCGTTTACTCCTTAGACCATACCAAGAGAATGTCGGTATATCAAGTTGTCCAAAACACTTCTAAATGCTGACTCACTAGATCTTTAGAAGAAGTCTATCCACTTCACAGATGAATAAAAGTCCCTATGAGTTTAACTGAATTGCTTCAAGTTGCATTCGTTTATTCAGTGTATCTTTCTAGAAGGCAATATGTGTCTCTTGGTACTCTAGAGGGAACTGGAATGAAAGTCTCGCTGTGATCTTCCGATGTCTGGTCTCCATCTCTGAGGCACTCAGGGTGAGCAGGATATCCAATAGTCTACTCAAGATAATGTCTGGAAGACACTAAGGGGCCCACTGGAATAATTTTGCTTAAGTAACAGTCTTTCTCTGTGTTACACCATATCATCTCATATTTTACATTCCTCCAGATTGTTTGTCTTTTTGTGGCCTCCTCACTCCCTGCTACGTTTTTCCTCAGTGAGTACCCTGCTGTCCCTTCTTATTAATCTGTTCCTTCTGTGTTCTGACAGCCGTCAAGGATTCACTTACTTTCTCTGCTCTTCCTCTTAAGTCTGTTGGGATTCACAGTCCCATCAGTGAAAGAGACTGGAATATGTATGTACATTACTGTTTGATTGGTTGCAACAGAAGGAGCAACGTATCTGTCTTTCTGAGCAAGAGGCACACCATCACCGGACTTGCTGACTGATGAACTCACCTCCTTAAGACAAATCTCATGACTTCTGGAATAAATCTCAGTAGAAATTAGCTTCTTTTCTACTCCCTTACCCTAGCATTTTAGGCCTGTGCTAATACTGGTTTTCATCTATTTTGCATCAAATCTCTCTCCCTTTCCCAACTGTGAATGCTGGAGGGTGAGATGTACCTCACAGTGACCTCTGAATTCCCCATCATGCCCATCATGTGCCAAATGCCTTAGAGGCCTTATAGGCCTTGTCATTTCAGTCAGGAGAAACACATGCCTTGGAATCACTATTGCAGTTTTAGCCCCAGAGATCTAACTGACTAGAAACTGGGCCCAGTCATCAATCAAAGTGTACTTCAGAAGCCTCTCTGGTCACTCTACCCTCACGCCTGACTCCTTCAAGAAGTCGAGTTTTAATAAGCCCAATTTCTCCATACTCCTTCCCTCTTTCTTCCTTTTCTCTTACCCCTTACTGAACTTCACCATCCCCATCTGCCAAGAGTCTGCTCCCAAGGTGACAAATCTGTTAATCTGAAGGGTCTAGGTCAGGCTCTCTGCTAGTCCCAAGAAGCATAAGGTAAGGGATCTCCTATAATCAGAACAATAGTGAGGATATCAAGTTTGTCCATCAGGCATTTCAAAAAGTAGTATTGATCCAGCTCAAATCGGACCGCTGGTCTAACTATAAAGCTAGCCTTGCCTGAAATTTTATTTTTATGGCTCAAGAAAATGTCGTGTCTCTTCTATGTTTATTCTTACTTCTGAATTAATGCAGCCCTCCTAAGTCCTAAAGCCAGTTGTCTGAGATCATTGCCCTCATTACTGATCTGGTTACCTAGGAATTCCTCCTAATTAAAAATTTTTAAAAGATACAAAACGCAAAAGAATGTTTGAAGCACCATCGAAACACTTTAAAAGTGAAGTATACTAGCTACATTAAATTCAAACCTCCAAATTACAAAAACGGAAATTCAAAAGTGGAAAAAATTACTTCTAGTTACCTTTATCTGTTTCTTTATACCACCTTGTGTGTTTATAGAAGAATAACATTCAGGTAGGATTCACTTCATTAGGAAATGAACAGAAAATGCTAACTATAGTGCAGCTTCATGACTCAAAAGTCTGTAACTGGTATTAATGAACTTTTAAAATGCTAATTTTCCTGCTTATCCCAACAGAAAGACGCCTTAAAGCAAAATCTCTCATTTCTTATTTGCTAAAAGCAATGTGTTTGCATCCCTTACAAAATAAAATGGTTGAAATAGGGTTTTTGGATGGTTTAAAGTTTCCAGGACTTCTCTTGTTCACAGTTATTCTTGTAAAGAGAAGAAATTTATAAAAGCACATGCCTTAATGGTCCCTTTGCTAGAAAATGGAAATATTCCCAAATATGTTCTACTGTAGGAAAATCAAAAATAACGTGGAAACTACAAATATGTTAGCCAATTGAGAATATTTATTAACTAAATAATTTAATAATAAAGAAAATGCCTACTTGATTAATTGTTGCAGAGTAAAAATTACAATAAAACTGTCTTGATCAGTGCTTTGCAGAAGTGCCATTACTGTCTGTGCAGTTGTTTAACAAGGATTTAATTGGAAAGATAAGTGAATGCACATTTAAAAGTATTGTTAATTTGCTTTATAATCACCCCATCCTTCACAGTATTGACAGCACAAGGCACAAACCCCTTTCTGTTTTACAAGTATTATTTTCCATATGTGCACAATAAATCCTGAAGCAGTAATTGGAAATTTTATGGGTTCCCACATACCTAGTATAGTGGGTGCAGAGGTGCACTCTCCCTTTCTAAGAGGTAACCCAGTTCTAGGTTGGAAACAAGTGACCAATCTGATTTGTATATTTCTCCCATTCACTGCAGATCATAATCATATTTTGTCCCCTTCTAGAAAAAGTTGCATCTCTTCTATTTTATGTATTCTAAAATCAAGATGGAAAGGAGGGGGAAAAAAAAGTCTGGATTGTTTTCAATCTGTGACTGTATTTTCTTGAAAATGTGTATAATGGAGGTCTTGGCCCAGGATGGTCTCTGGACTACCTGGCTGTACCTTAAACACCATTTTCTGAAAATTGTTACACCCAAACACATAAAAGGATACAAGGAAAGGGGCAAAGAACATCTTCGAGGCACCATCTCTTCCTTTGTGCAGTTCCACATGCACACGCACAGACTTGCCCCTCAGCTCATAAATGCCTTAGAGTTTGGAATCATCTGCTCAAAAATTCATTCAGTGCATAGGTTTTCAAAACAGTGTGAGTGTCATGCCTCAGATTTCTGAGAAGTGGCTTCCAGAATCCAGAGAGCTTCTTTATTACTGAGAGTCTAACGTTGCTCTAGAAGCAGAACATTTGCCTTGCCCTGCACATCGAGGGAGACTAGAAACACCATGTACCTGGTGTTCAGGTACATGATTTATCTGTTGATTCTGAAAGGGCTGCCCTCCCCAGTTTTTAGTTCAAAAAAGAAAAAGAATGAAAATATGAAGCTCATCTTGAAAATGGTTGTGAACTATAATTGAACCTATTTCAAAGGCACAGATTGTTCCAACTGTTATCTCTCTGCTGATAAAGGCTGCCCACCTGATTGCGAGGAGAGTGGAGAGTCCCCAGAGTGTCTCATGTGAGTAACATTAAAACCCTGAAAAGATACATGGGACACGTTTAATGTCCCCCTCCTCCACGCCCCCATCCTTCTAGAATTTGGAGAAAGATCTTTAACTTTAGTTAACTGCAGATTTTTTTTTCCATAGACAGCAAATGCTTCAATTATGAAAGCCTAGAAATTCTTCTGAAGAAAATTTTCATGAGAGTCTTTTTCAGTGGAAACCCTTTTGCCCTCTTGATAAAACACATTGCCTCATATATTGGCATGGGGAAATTATTTTTATCTTTAATTTGGCTATGCCTCTAAATCTCTAAACCTCTCACATTTACATTAGCTTTTTATGCTTACAGAATAAAATAGTTATATATTGAGTTTCATATGTCTAGAGATTTGCCAATAAATGCTAATATCCAACCATTAATAACAACTCACTAATCACGTGACAACTTTTTTATTCCTTCCTACATAGGTATAAGGTATAAGATATATATAAAACATATGAAAAAGATATGAAAATAACTCTTGGAGTGTGTACCTGAGTGTACCTGCATTCCCTCTCTTCCTGTATATACATACTTATATACACACATATACATGTGGAGATGGATATAGATATAGATATGGGTATATTAACATTCTTCCATGCATGTTTCACTTTTCCTGTCTGTGTACTTCTGTGTTGTGAAAATCAGATCCAGTTACACAGAGATACACACTTCAAAGATGATTTTTGCTGCTTTTCAAATTCCTTCTTCAGAGGCATGGATTGTAAAACCGTTTGTTTCAGGTGAAAGTGTCTTTGGGACCAAGACCTTTGCATGCCCCATTTCAACTAGACAGCAGAGACTGGTGCAGTAACGAAATGTCCAGCTGTCCTTTAATTAACTGAAATGAGGAAAATGTAATGTTTTGATGAGAGAACCAGGATTCTGTGCAGGATAATGGGAAGACTATATGTTTCCGTGCCTTCCTGCATATGATGGAGCCATGGGGTGCAGGAAAGAGATGAGGCTTTTTTATGCTCCAGTAGGGGGAGCTTTCTTGTCCCCACTGTACAAACAGCATGGTGCATGTGTTTAAATACGCCATCCTAAAATGCAGACTTTTCATTTTCATTTTGCAAGTGGGAAATTTCACTATGTGATGGGCACATTACTCTTCTTAGCGACACATTTTGTGCAAACTCATTTGGGAAAGAATAGGAAATTTAGAATACTGCCTTCATATTTCTTCTGGAAATGTTAGCCTGAATCCATTATTTCCAAACCTGATGAGGATTACAGTTCATTTGTACTTCACAGCAACCCATATTGTATTCTGTTTTGTGAAGTAAATAAGAGATGATACCGTGCTAATAGCGCCTGTATTTTGTTTTCCGTATGAATAATCTTATTCTGGGGGCAAGGGGGAAGGAAAAGGAAGCAGGGACTGGAGGACTTGATTTAGCCTTCTCTAGATGGAATGTGTTATTTTGACAAAGAAGTGCCCTGAATTATTTTATAAATAATCTAAACTGGAGGAGGTGGAACATAAACTCACTTAGGTCACCGAGTACATCCATATTCAAATGACAATATAAAAAGCACTGCTCAGTAACACCCGAATCTATATCTCTTATTTAACTATGTTTAAAATACTCATGGACAAACCTGATTTGATGGCAGTGTGGGTGGGTGCTTATGTGCTGATGAAGGAAATTCTTTACATACAAAATAATTTCCCACCATCACTCCACTACGCCTGCAACGCCACAATTAGGGAATCCATTTATCTGGCTAAGGCAGGAAAGGCAAGTCATTTCACCTCTTACACTAAATAGGGTTGATTGCTGGTAGCTGGTTAGATAGTTATGCTAAGAAGGATACTGAAACATTGTCCTAAAGAAGTGAGAGTGAGTTCTCTCATCCATTAATGAGGTAGGGCACAGGCACTATTTGGGGGGAAAGAGAAAGCCTCAATATGCGTGCCACATACTTTCTGCTTCTGCATTATGGTTTTAAATTAATAAAATTTGACGATTAGAATGGAAGTATCAGGGGTGCCTGGGTGGCTCAGTCGGTTAAATTTCAGCTCTTGACTCCGGCTCCGGTCATGGTCTCTCGGAAGTGGACCGAGCCGGCATGATACTCTGGGCTCAGTGCAGAGTCTGCTTCAGGTTCCCCCTCCTTGTTCACTTGCTCTCTCTCTCTCTCTCTCTCAAATGAATAAAATCTTAAAAAAAAAAAAAAAAAGAATGTACGTATCACATGAGGTTTCCACATTAAGAAAATACCATGAACACAAATCTGTTTATCAGGAAGAATAACATACAACCTAGCATACCTCCAAGGGACTGCATCAAAGCATAGGGAATCTTGAATGAGTCAGAAGAGGAAAGGAGTATATTCTAAACAAAGAAAAACTCAGAAGAAATCTTAGGAAGTTTAAGAGGAAAAAAAAAATGGACTCAAATAATGAGTTAGATTTTTAAAAGCCATTATTTTGCTTAACAATTTTACCAAGACTAGTCCTGTTTATCCACTTGTTAAATCCTTCCGTTGGTGTAAGGTATGACTAGACTATTTTTGTTAAATCTTATTAACTATGTGACTCATTTATTATTGAGTTGATTCCCATTGGAATGACAGGAAGTCTAAAATTAGCTTCTCTAAATAATGTCCCATTCCAGATAATGACTTCAGCCAATGACCATAAACACCATCTTTCTGTCCATAAAGTTATTGTCTAGCTGTGCATAGAACTAACTCACTGAGAGAAAAACAAATCCCTTGAAATAGAGAAAAACTAAAATGATTTGTCTAACCACAGTCTTCCCACTTTACTTTCATTTAGTTTGGGCTCAGATTGGAAAGATTTATTTTTATTAAGACAAATTTTGGGAAAAAAAAAAAAAAGAGGAAACACACCATCTGCGCCTGATCTTGGTATTCGAGCTGTCTCTTGGCTTTTAATATATCATCAGTCCATTCCTTATATCAGCTAAAATACCCTTCATCACAGAATATAAAGGTTGACTTTCTCATCAATTGACATATTTGGTCTTTCGATATACAAAAATGCAGTGCCTGGAAATCTCAGCACCATTCAGGAAACAAAATAGTAAATAAAAAGTATAAGTAAATCAGCTACGACCCTTGATTTCAAGAGCCAGAAGGCCAATCCAAACTGTCTTTGGATTTTTTTTTTTTTTCCTGTACCTGGAAAATTCAGGAAGCCACGAAGATTTAAGCTTCTCTAAATTCCGGGATCTAGACAGCCTCATTAGGACCTAGATTCTCTTGATCTCTCAGTTCTGCCATCCTCCATGTTAACTTCATTCTTAGTCCTCACATCGTGTAAAATGACTGCAACATCACTGGCTCAGCATGGTCCTTGTTTCTAATTCATCAGGAATCTCTTTTCTGACAGGCTTGACTACTAGCGACCGAAGTTGAGTCATTACCAATATTCCTGACTCAACCACTCTGGCTGAGGGAATAGAATGCGCTGACTGACTGAGAGGAAGGTCACATGCTCATACTTGGAGGGGTAGGTAGAGTCTCACCCCATGCACGTAGAAGGAGATGAGAAGGAAGATGCTCCCCTATGAGAACTTAGTACACTGTGTCTGGAAATAAGATGTTCTCTCGAAGGATTACATGAACTTTAACAGTTGGAACAATGAGTCCCAGGCCATGGAGACTGGTGTGTGGAAGAGATGTCAGGCATTACTCTAGCAATGATCTTACTTTCAAACAGTCTCCAAACATGCTTCAAACTCTTTAAGTAAATTCATTTCATGAGGTTTGGGGGCTTTTCTTTTTTCTAACAGTAATTGGTTTGGGAGATGATGTACACAAAGTGTGCTGTCATTGAGAGGTTCAAGAAGGGGGTAATTGCTTCCCAATTAAGTTGGTTAGCTTGCTCAGGCACAAGCATGGGCCCTCACATGTGCTCAGCATTCTATTAATATATAATCTTTGAAATGTTTTAGAAGCAAAACCCACATGCTTTCAAGGTATTTTAAGCTACTGACACTGAAAGAAAAGAAAAGAAAAACTATCCTTAAAGCCAAGTACATGAGGGTATACAAGCATCCATGGACCAAGATATATAAAATTACAACATAGATTATGAAATAGAAGGCAAGTTAACCTTGGACCAGTAAAGATAAATATTGGAAAGGTCAGGGCAATGATGTAGAACTATGTACCTGGGAACCAGTTTAAGATGTGATAACAAATGCACTTTAGCAAAGGTTCTGACACAGTAGTGTTGAGATCTTTGTTGCCTGCAGGGTGCCCAGAAAACTTCAGTGATTCTCAGACATGGAGGAAGGTATTTTGTGGTTGATTTTTTTTGTTGTTGTTGTTTTTGGTCATTGTCAGTGGCATCTGTGCAGAAGAAAATGCCTCCATACGATAAGAAAAAAACTGTTTTTGTTGTATCAAGAACACATGACAAAGCATTCAAATATAATGCAAATAACTGCAAACCAATGCATCCAGCAGTTTAAAAACTGAATAAATAATTTAGCTTTTACACATGGGCAACCCTTGCTAAAAAAAATACAAATCGGAACCCTTCTGTTTAAATCTATTTTATTTTGTTAATAGATGAGCTAATATGATAGGCATTTAATTGTATAATGTATTATTAGCCATTTTCCCTGGCATACCATTAACTTTAAATAGTATTAATATTTAACATTTCATAATACACACTACAAAGTTCTTATTTTTTCCAGCCGAACAGAAAATGTGCATTGATAGTAAATCTCTTTAAAGTGGGTTTTAAGATGCTCAGTATGCAAAACCTGTTCCATTTATACTGTTTGATCAAAAATACTCAAAATGCCACAGCATAATAAGGCAAATGCTGTAAGATGACAATGATGCCAAAACTGTATTATGATTTTGTATTCAAATACAATGTATTGCATAATTAGGCATAATTATATAATTTGAATATTTAAGAGAGCATTTAAAATATGATAGGAGGCATCTAAGTACATGGACTTCTCAGGGATGGTTCAATCAAGAGGGTGTAAAGTTGCAATTAATATTTGTTATCAAATGGCAAACTCATTCAAACACAAGTTAGCTGTAAGAGGACCTACCTGTAGCTGACTCCGATCATAAACATTGTCTCAGCAAATCTGAATCTGATTTGAATCTGATCTACAAGTATCATTTTTTCCTTGACAAAATTCTGATAGTATTTAGTTAGTTGAGTTAGGATACAGTACTTCAAGTCTCTGTGTGGGTCAGTCTGACGCCCTGTAGTCCATGGATATAGACTATGCCCTTAACTCAGAGCAGCATTCTCAGAAATGTATGTTCATGATCATGAGGGAGACTCACCCAAACAGAATATATGAAGTGACACAGATCCATCTCCATTTCCAGAAAGACTGTTCAAAGGACATACCCCCACATAAAGTAAATCAGCCAGATTTTTTGTCAAGAGAGGCCAGTGTTAGAAGGCAACTTTTTAAATAGAGCATGAAACTTGATTTCTCGTTAATAAATGTTTTGGCGGAGCGCAGTTTTAAGTGAGAAAAAATTAAGATCTTGAGCTTTGCCCAGCTGTCCCCACACGGAACTTCTCCCTACATTATCAGCACTGGAAAAACGTTTGTTTGTTTTATTAAGAAAGAACATTGGGAGCTCACAAAAAGCTTTTTATTTCTGATCTTGCTTAAATTTTCAATGATCTGAAAATAGGGCCAACAGACTAAGTTTATGGCATATTCTAAAATTAGAGGAGAAACTCTTGCAATTTTTTTCTATTTCATTTCCATTTAGTAGTGACTTAATTGGGGGCCCAAGATAGATCAGTAAGAGAAATTGTCCCAATTCAGAATATTCAATATGTCAATTCGTTCAGAGACTTGTGCCATTGCAATTAAACAGAAAATGAAAAGACAATTTAAAGATTTCCTGTTTCTGTTAGTACCAAAACCAGATAAATTTCTCGAGTTCATCACTTTCTCCAGAAGCTGACCACATCCAATTATTTTCAACCTACGCCCAACGTGAATCTTATGCTCTTGGGAACGAATGTTATTGTTACACTCAGAAAATGGTATATTTATGTCCACCTCCATGACTTGCTGGTGCCAACAGATTCCATGTTCTGGGGCTTTGTTTTCCTAATGTTCCCTGGCTTAACCCATTTCTCAAAACTCAAGTTCCAAATTCCTTTAATGAATTCAGTTTATTTCCTTATGCTTCCTTTTACACTCTTATGTGTGTTATAATAATTAATGCATTAAAATACCTTGATGTAGTTTTAATTTCTTGTATCACTGCATATACATTGCTACAGAATTCCAACTAATATATGTCGCTTATGCCTTGTGTCCCCAATCAAAACCATCTAGATCCTCATGGATAAGATCATATTTTATTCTACAGTTTCTGCCCTCAAAGTGCCCAGAAAAGTAATCATGACATAATGGTTGCCTTATAATGATGATGATAATGACTACTAATGTTTATGGAATGCTTACTATGTGCTAGGTATTTACCCAGATATGCTTAAAAAGAACCTGGGTTTTCAAGCATAGAAGATCAATGATTTAACCCACATAAAAAGCCAAAAGATGCAGGAACCAAGCCACATCTATTTCAATGTACTGTAAAGGTTAAACAACAATGTACTGTAAAATTATCTGTAACGTCACTTCACAAAGAGCTGTGTTCATGGTGTCAATCCAGAACCTTGCTATGCTTGCTAGAGCATAGCTGTGCACCCCTGCACACCTTCTTGTCCCATGCTGAAATACACTCTCACCTCATAGCCCCACAAACACCTGCAAATCCTGAAAATGTCACCGTCTTTCTGAAACTGTTCTTAAATCCCTCAGACAGAGGTGACCTACCTCCCTCCCTGGGACTTCCTCCCTTTTATCCATGCTTTTATCATATAGTGTAGTCATCTACTTATTTATTTGGCTTTCCCCACCTTCTCCCTTGAAGTGCTGGAATTCCTATGGGCAAGTGTCCTGTCTTCCCCTTGCCTCTGCTACCTGACGTGAGCATGAGTGCGGAAGTGATGTGACTAATTGGGTCTTACGTGAGTCCTTGCTAAAAGAAAAAATGCAGTTTGTGAATGAAATTAGCAGTTCCAACTTCAAAAATGGCACCTTCTGGCCCCTAGGCATCTCCCCCAAGATCACATTCTCAGAATCGTTAGAAAAGCCCAACTCTCCTCTTCAAAAACGATTCCTTAAAACAGTCTAAGGATTAGAGCTGCTTTCACAATTCTTTCGTTGATGGCAAGGGGGTTGGAAGATATGGAGCAGGGCCATTTCTTGCCTGAGTGACACTAGATTAGGTTAGACTAGGTTAGGTTAGTTTAGGTAAAGTTAGGTTACATTTCTAAAGACTGGAAAGTGGTAACTGCCATTTAGCGGTCCTTCATTTCAAATGTTTCTGATACAATAGAGCTCCTGTTTCTCCGTGCTGAGCAGGCCCATTAGAGTCTAATATTGGACTTGATAGAAGATGTGCATGTCTTTTACATTATAAGGCTTTATATTTCAAACCTCTGTACCTTGCATCTATGTGTTTGACAGCTGGTGTCCTGCAAAGCAATGGCCAGTAAGAGGCATGATTGCACTAAATTGGAAGCATGAGGCAAAGGGGTATTTTTATTGGGGGGGGTGCGGGAAGGAAATTTGAGGGTAGTGGGTTAGAAGAAATCATCCACAGATGCTGATCTCTGTACATTAGTGGATGGGATTTTTGAATTGTGGTAATTTCTGTTTCTGTGACAGTTCATCAAAAATTGAGGGCACCACGTTTGAAAATTACCCATGGTTTCATTTCCAAACTAGATGCAGACTCTGTGCCTTTGATTATTAGAATTATTCAACTCACTCAGTGGGGCAGTGAGGAGGGGCATTGGTAAATACTCCCCCCACCGATATTCTGTAAGACATTCGTTAAAGAAGCCCAAGGCAGTAGAACAAACTCCATCACTCTTTAACAAGTGTTATCTAAACACACATCGGCAGCAGCCGATGAGTGAGCCAAAGTGACAATTTGGAAATTCATTTCTCTCCTTCAGAAATGCCTATGTCAGTGACGGGGGCAGTCAGACTGAAAGATGTGGAGACAAACTTCTTTCTGCTTTTATGAAGCCTTTTTCACTGCACTGTGGAAGGCAACTCAGCACATGTTTACAGGTGTCTCTCTTCTCTTCCAAAGTTATTTTTTTTTCTTTAATAATATAATGTAGGTCTCATACCAGCTTGCCAATGAGTAAGGTGAGGATAATACTTCAGAAAGTTCCCACAAGTAACAGCAATTTGGTGACTCCTTTCACAAAAGCTGCTTCCCTTTTATTCCACCAAACGCTGACTGGGGTCAAGTCCCAACTTTCTCTTCAGGGATAGGGGAGAATCCAGACAGAAGATGTGTGGAAAGGGAGAGGAAACAAGTGTGTGTTGGTCGTATCTACTGCAAGAGAATCGTCTCTTCGCTGGTCTTGTGTAGAAGCTTGCTGTGCTCCTGGTGTTGCTGAAGGGCACACGAGTGCCATTATAAAGAGACAGGACTTCAGTTGTAAGAGGGCTTTTAAGAGAAGCAAGCTGCTGATTCGCATAGGAGCATGTCAAATATTATTTAAGTGGCCAGTAATGTAAACATCATGCTACTAACACTGAACAGTTTATCACATAAATATAATTGTCTTCTTTTAGAAGAATAATAAAAGCTGAATCCATATGTTACATATTATTTAAAATTGTTTCTGCAAGATGTATTAGTCCCATAGAAGAAGCAATTCTTCCACCAGAGAAGGACAACAGCAGTTTTATTATATTAGATTGTCATTTGTTTAATTTGGTTGTTCCCAGTAGTAGTTTCACAGATTTTTATGAACTGTTACTTTTATAGAAAGTCAAGTTACTCATGATGGATGGCACTTGCATTCATCCAAAAAAATAAATAAATAAAAAGAAAGAAAGAAAAAAAAAGAAAGGGTCAGAAAGGGAGGTGGCATGGATTTACTTAACAGAATCTGCTTAAATCAGCATTTCTTAATTCTTGGACAATCGAAAATTAATGAAGGGAGTTAAGTTCTGTGAGGGATATTTCTAAGATTTGTTTGAGTTTATTTAAACATGGAGACCAAGCTAAAGGTGAGACTGGAAGACCTCTTATGAGCAAAGATAAACTAACAATTCTTATATTTAGAACTATGAATAAGAGTTACCCAGGGTTGTTTTTTTTTTCTTTTTTTGAACTGGGAACTACAAAATACTAATTTTATTTACTTAGTTAAAATGTCTGTTACTAATTTTAGGCATTTTATTGGTTAAGGAAACTAGTTCCTCCTGTCATTCTTCATAATTTTAACTTCATAATTTCAGCTATATTTTAGTTTTTACTTACATGAAGTGGGATTTTTCTAGGTATGCTTGAAGTTTTAAAAACTGAAATAAGTGATATTCTCCATTAACTGATGGGTTAAATGAATGCAGTATGGAAAAATACCACCCAACAGCCGCCATTACCATTTTTTGAACTGTTCCATGTGTATTCTATTGAAGTCAGATATTTGAGGAGTGTCATGAGAGTAAATGTTCCAAAGTATTTGAATAAACCTCTCCCGAGAGGGTTCATGCAAAGCAGCAATACTGATTCCCAGGAATTAGCAATAGACTCCAAGTCTTCTGGGTATCAGGTAGGTAAATATTCACAATCAAATTTGTTTGCCTCATCCTGGTAAAATTAAAACTCTAGAAGAGAATAGCAACACTATTGCAATAAAATCTGGATACAGAGTTAAATTCCCACCATATAAACACGTAGCGCATATCCATCAAAGCCAATTAAAGCCAAGCTATAATTCAGCAAAATAACCTTTATCCACATAAATAATTTAAATCCTACATCTTTTATTCTAAGTTGCAAGATTTTAAATCTACGTACTTGAATAATTCTGAAAATGAAACATGATCAGATCAGAACCGCTGGATGGTGAAATCTGTACTTTTAAATAGTCCCAAAAAGTTTATATGTGCCCTGGAAAAGCTTACAAATATATTTGTGCTTGTATTTTACTTTTTGCTTTGAAAACAATTTTACATTTTCTAAGTGTATTGATAAAGGCTTAGGAAGATGGATCAGAAATCTACTGGGTGTTAAGAAATCAGCCTGAGATATAAAATGTTCTTTCTAAATTTAGACAAATGCAAGATAAAACCTACAGAAGGTTCCTCATTCCATGGATTACTAAAACTCAAAGAATGCAGAGACTTGCTTAGCTCCATAACTTTTCTGTATAATTGTGTATTGACCGACATTGAATGATAAAATCACCCCATCCTTGATCTTATGCAGCTGTGTTGCTATAAAAAGAGTATTTTTAAATATTCTTTTTTATATTAAAATACTAAGAAACTGTTACAAAAACTCAAACAATAAAAAGGGACAAAGAAAAATATTGTCACTTAGTCATTCCATAAATACACACCTACATATATACATAAATAAATGCATTAATAAATCTCATTCTAGATGACCCTTTCCAAATTTATTGATATAACAGACAGATAAAAAATATGATTCTGCCATAGTGGTTATTCCTTAATAAAAGGTTTTATGTCTGGCTTTAATTGAATTTTAAGAAGAAAGAGAAATTTAAATGAGCTTGAAAGAATGGTTAAACTTCAAATAAATATCTATTTGCCTTGAAAAAATATCAATTCTTTAAAAATAACCTTAAGAAAAACATTAAGAAATTGAAACCCATAAAATTATTTCCATTTTTGAAGAAATATCTTGTTCTTTGTCTATGAGGAAATTAGTGCAGGTATGCTTCCTTTCAAGATGATCTTCCTGTTTATTTAGGATTTTATGATCCTTGAGATTGATATTTGTAATCATTATCCCCAATGTTGTTGAGCCTGTTCTATGCTGAGGAGAAAAAGCTCATACCTACTCATTTTGCCAAGTTTTCTCCATGTTTAATGTTCAAAATTTCAAAACATATTCATGTTTATTTTCTGTTTATTATATTTCATCTTCTAGTTCCTTTTCCAAGAAAGGATCATGAGCAGGTTTCCCTAACTTTTCTGAACAAATATCTCTGAATTTTGCACATCTTTGCATCTGGTGCTGACTGCTACTGTGAATGTTCCTTGTGATATGATTTACCTTTGCTGCTTTAAAAACTAGATGGCTTTTTCTTTATCCTTAAACCTCAGTAGCTCTATTAGGATATGTTAGATGAATTGTTCTTTACCAATTTTTCCTGGGAGTAAGTATATCCTTTCAGTAAGCAAATATGAATCCTTTTCTATGGCCCAAAACTCTTTCTATTACATCTCTGCTTTTTGCTTCTGTTCCACTAGCTTTTAATCTTAAGAGTCTTGTCTTCTGTACTATAGTCTCCTTTATCCATATATATAAAATTATTCATTGGTGTGTTTTATGTCTTTTTTAATATTTTCCTTTTCATTTTGTATAATATCATTTTATATATATGTATATATATACACACACACACATATATGTACACACACACACCTATATATATATATATATATATATTGTTTTTCTTCTACTTTGACGTTGGTTGTGTTTTTTGAATTGCACTTATTTTTTGAGCTCTATCAACTTGCTTTGAATATTTATAGCACTTTTTAAAAACTCTTTCTGATACATTATATGTAAATAATTTTTTGGAGCTATTTATCAGAATTCTTGAATAATTCCTCTTGTGATTTCTTGTGATTTATATTCTTCTTTCCTTTTATTCTTGTCTAATCAATGATCTTATGGTGCTTTTATAATCCTTACTTATCTTTTCCTGACAACTAATCCTTGAATAGGACCATTATCATCTATCTATCATCTATCTATTATCTATCTATCTATCTATCTATCATCTATATCGCTATCAGCAACACAGCTCTGTGTATTGGAATCTAGCAGTTTCTGTCTCTTATCCTTTCTTCATGCAGCTTCATGTCTGAAGCCCTTCCCAAGCTAGATGTCTGGGGAGTAAACAATAAAACAGTCTTGTCTTCTATGCCCTCTTCCTTGACTTTCTGTGGCATAAAATTACTAGTATATTTTCCTGCTCACAGGATGCACCCATTCTCATGGCCTGATACTCTAATCAAATAATCAGATATCACTGTCAAGACTATGACCCTTTTAAGGAAATCTCTCTCCTCTTCCATGTCTGAAGTTTGTACTGGCTCAGATTCTCTCCTCATTTTGGTACAGACGCCACAGCATTTCACAGTACACATGACTGTTTATGGTTTGAGGCTATGGCTATTTTTGTTTTATTGACCACTGAGGGTTTTTGCTTCTTGTGGTGTTATAGCTCCCTATTTTTCAGTCTTTATTGTTTTTGGTGTGCTTTCAAGACACTCAATTCAGATGCTTTTTAAAGGAAATAATCTAGAACCTAGCTCCTCTGGACTTGTAAAGTTTGTGTCATTTTGTTTTGATCTTACTTCCAGTACTCCTAAAAAAAAAAAAAAAAAGTTTTCCTTTCTAACGAATTAATTTAAACAACTCAAGTATATTACAGACGGTCCCAACTTACAGTCAATGGTTCCACTTACAAATTTTTGACTTTACAATGGAGCAAAAGCAATATGCGTTTAGTAGAGACCGTACTTTGATTTTTGAATTTTGTTCTTTTCTAAAGCTAACAATGTGCTGTATTTTCTTTCTTGATGTGGGGCAGCAGCAGTGAACCACCACTCCCAGTCAGCTATGCAATCATGAGGTTAAAAAACCAATACACTTAAAACCATTCCGTACCCATAAAATAAGACTGTTTTTTACTTTAAGCACGATATTCGATAAACTACAGGAGATATCCAGCCCGTTATGATAACATGGGCTTTGTGTTAGTTGAGTTTGTCGAAGTGTAGGCTAATGCAAGTGTCCTGGGCATGTTTAAGTTAGGCTAGGCTAAGCTATGATGGTTGGCAGGTTAGGCATATTAGACAGGTTAACCCATCATAAGTGGAGGAAGATCTGTACCCTTTTTCAATTTCCTTTTTGCTTTAGTTGAATTTATCCTTCCAAAAATGAAGGATAAAACTTTCCTTTCTTTTATCTTCCCTTTTATAATAGTTTCTGGAATGCCAGCCCCTCCAACAGAACTGAAAATGGAGACATACGAACACACCCTTGGTGGGCTAATAACCTTGCATGCTGATCAGACTTATTATTGACCTCTAGCGCAAGCCAACAATTTGTCACTTCATTAAAATGATATAAATATTTATTAAACATACTTTTAGATACAAACTCAAGTATGGGATAATGGAAGAGCAACAAGAAGTCTATTATTGTTAGCACGTCTACTTGCAAACCCCATTTAACAAATCAGAAGCCTTTCCTTCAACTCTGCTCACTCTCCTTAGAAGACTATTGAATGATATCTTGTTTTTACTTAAGCGTTACCACTTGTGATTTTAGATCCTCTCTTCCTTCTGAAATAGTGTATCAAAGAACCATATGTAATTCTCCTCCTAAGACAAGTTCTAGTAAAATAAATTCTCCCTGTTCATTATGTTGTAAGTGATGTTTTAAAGTCCCCTTTGGGCAGATGCTCTGGGACACCAATAGTACCTACTGGCCAGCCTCTCCATTTGGCTCTTTACCTTTTATGACATTCTAGAGCAGCCATCTCAATTGCTCTAAGTACTTATGTTTTCAAATAGTTTCCCTTTTCTAAATAAATTGGAGAAAAGTCAAGATTTCCATAAAAAGTCACATTCCATTGCACCTCAGTTTGCTTTTATGGGCAGAAGAGAATGATATAGATTCCAAGCCAGTTAGATTAGGCACCCCATCAGAAATTCTCCCACAAACCAACTACACTGTGTAGAGCAATAAATGATTCTAGAACTTGCTCTTTCCTGCTGAATTGAATGCTTCTGCTTCCTGGCTTGGATAAGTTCTCTATGCTCTCTGAGTTACATTCATGTTTGTCCTTTCCAACCATCTGTCATCTTCTATGGCCTTTTCTACTTACTTTTTGATTAAAGACACTGAGTCAAGACTTTAAAAAGGACTTAAGGGTACCTTTTGCTGGTTTCTCTTCATTTCACCTATTGACCTAGACTTGAAAAAGCCCACCTCTGGGCTGTTTTCTCTACCTATTCCTTCCTCAGAGAACTTGCAGTTCAAATGTCACTTGCACTCAAGTTATTCTCAAACATACATTTCTATCATTTAGTTTCCATCTTTCAACATATCATTAGAAGGGTGATTTTCATTGCTTACAAATATATCTCCACCTAGGTGGTCACTAATGACTGGAATAATAGAGCAGCTTATCTCTGTTCCAAGAAATCCACCCCTTTTGTGTACACTCCACTGCCTACAAAAGTCAACTGCTCTTACTATCCTAAGATGACAAGTTTGAGTCATTCCCAATATTTGTTTTGTGACTATCTCCACCACTATAGCCTTAACATTTATTGAACATTTATTATGTACTACATGCCATGGTATGCTTCACACCTATTATTTTATCTAATAATCACAGAACACAAAGTGTTGGACATTATCCCCTCAGTTGTGCCGATAAGGAAACTAAAGCTTAGTGAGGTTAATTTGTGCAAGGGCCACAGCTCATATGTGACAGAGCCAGGAACGAACCTGGGATTGATGGACTCTAAAGTCAATGTGCTCTCAGTCACCATGTCTTCAGTTTTCTCTCCGTAAGTCTAGGGTGGGTTTCTTCAATCTGCAGTCACTGTCCTTTCAACAAACATAAATTGAAATGTCATTGTGTCCCAGGAATTAGGCAACAAAATATAAAGATGAATAAGATGTGGTCTTTGTCCAGAAGGCTTTGGGAGCTAGTGAAATCAGAGACACTAAAATTCTGGGAGAGGGGGCATTTTTTCTTCGCGAGTTGGTGAGTATTATTGTTGCTATTTCAAAAGTTAATTCTTGGTAGATAATACGTAAGTCTTTTCTCTCCCTTGACATAGTACCTATTATAGATGATAATCTCATCTGGGGAATATAAGTTTTCATTTTTTAATATATGTTCTACTGACGAGCTGTTTGTTCATAAAAATTAGGCTCCAGTCCAGGGCTTTGTCCTCCTAGTGATGCTTATCTGGGGTTAGGGTATTGTGTATATTCAGGAACTGGAAAAAAACTGTTCTTATAAATTTCCAGGGGTGCCTGGGTGGCTCAGTGGGTTAAGCCTCTGCCTTCGGCTCAGGTCATGGTCTCAGGGTCTTGGGATGGAGCCCTGCATCAGGCTCTCTGCTCAGCAGGTAGCCTGCTTCCCCTTCCTTCTCTGCCTGCCTCTCTGCCTCCTTGTGATCTCTCTTTCTCAGTCAAATAAATTAATAAAATATTTTTTAAAAAATTTGAAAAAGCCACCCTTTGGTATACCACATTCACCTCACTGTGTACAATTACTTTATTAACTATTTTTGCTATAAGTCTTTCCCACCAACTTCTATTCCATTCAGAGGATCCTCTTCCCCAGTCCACTTGACTTTGTTTCCAGTTTTCAATAAAGTTTCCAAAATACATTCAATAACTCCCCAAATTAGATTGTGACAATCAGCACGTTTAAGTTCTAGGCACAAAATAATGTGTGCTTTAAAATGTGGGTTCTGGAATCACAGTGCCTTGGGATAAATTTGAGCCTTGCTGTGTAAAAGTGGCACAGCTTTGAATAGATGAAAACTTGTCAAGACTCGCTTCCTCCAAACCAAAAAGTTAATAATACTTCCTACTTCGTGAAGTTCTGATATAAAAGGCAAATGAGGTAAATGGTTAATATTATTTTTATTATTATTCTGCAAGTATTGCTGGGATAAAATGTCTTGTAACTATTTTGGAAAAGACTTGTGTTTGAAGAAACTTCCTTTTACCACTTTGCCCAAATAAAGCAGCACAGTCCATCTGTCCATTTCAAATGTTATTTATTGTTGTATATTTCTGGGATGATATCCTCATTCTGAATGATAGTCTAATACCATTCAATAATTTCCTCTTCTAATTTTTTTTTCCTAAAGTGAATCCTAGTATTTCTTAGGATCATATATGAAAAAAAATTTTTAATAAATAATTCATTTTTTAATATTAGACTGATATAATTAGGTGAACTACCTTTATTTTTCTAGATATTTATTACTTGGTGTGTGTTTAACTTCACAACTTAGTAAAAAATTACTGTATTGTTTTGGAAAATCTCCAGTCAAACTCTGATCTTTGCCTATGATGTATCTGGTTTTACTTAACCGAAATGGGGGAATTGAATACTTTTAGATTTTTCTGCTATTCTTAGTTGACTATTTGACTTTCATTGTGTCATTCTGTAAGAAACCTTGACAAGTTAAATTTATCCACACAGAAACCTGTAGTTAGGAGACCTGCGAGACGACTATAATTTCCTTCCCATTAGTTTCAATGAATTCCATGCACGTGAGAGAGAACACGGAGAGTGGGGTCTGGAGCCCCGTGCTTCCCGTTGTGCAGGTATATTGAGGAGAGATATAGTCCAGGTCTCCTTACATTGTTCCTCTGCCACACATTACCCTTAATCCTCCTTTGAGCAAATACAGACTAGAGCAGCCATGCCAAGAATTGGAGACTTAACTCTTTGAACACAATAGGCCTATGGACATGTAGTTTTCTCTTTGCACAAAATCTGTGAAATGGTTAATATACAAATGTGTCTATTGTAGCCAATGTGAACCAGAAGAATTGAGCCATAGCCAGCATTTATTTAAGCATCATTTTTGCCATCTGGATTCTTTTGTGGGGAAAGAAATATTTGAGAGGAATTGCCTTTGGTCACAAAGGTGATTTGACTTTCCTCCCTATTTATATGTTAATCATCCTTAAGGCGCCATTGTTCAAAGTTCCATAAAGAGGCTTTCTTTTTTTCCTTTTCCCACTGTGGCTCTAGACTTTAGGTAGCAGGAAGATCTTGAAGCCTATGTGGAAAGTATATCAAACATTTCTGTGGAAAAAGTACATTGGCCTATATATATGTAAAAATCAACCAAACAACTTAACCCAGGTAAAGAAAAAAATATATATATATCATGCAGCCAGTCACTCAGAGAGGGCCAAATCACCTCTACTCATTGGCCTCTTTCCTAAATCACGAGCCATGTGATATGGCAAATAATTTGGATTTCAGTGATCAAAATCAATATCTTATTGGCCACATATGATCAGCTGTTTTAGGTCCTATTTCGATCCATTCCTTAGCACTGAAGCAGAAAACAAAATTATAATTAGAGCCCAGAAATCTTCTAGGCTCCTATGACCTATGGAAAAGGAGAATAATTCAAAGGCAATAGGGAGCTTCTATGACACAAATGTTTTGAAGATTAAAACTTGAGAAGATTGGCATTCACATCTGGGAATTATAAATTTCATTCTGTTGTGAGAATAAAAAGCTTTTACATCAGTATGGCTTAATTTATTTTATTGCTATGTTTATAGGATTCAGAACCAGTGGTTATTTTATGATTATTGTAAAATCAGGTAATTTTTATCTCATGTGAGAGCTCTTTAATAATACTGTATTAATTAAATCTCTTATCTGAACCAAGGGTTTCAAAGGTGTAGCAGGCAATGAGGCAAAGTTTGTGGGATTCTAGTCACAGACTTTATTATTTTAAGGTATAGTGAGATAAAGATATTTATTTGAGTACTAACTCTTGGAATGTATAAAATACCCACAACTAAAACTCTCTTAGACCAACAGTAAAGTTAATAGATCAACAAATGTAAAATAATACAATTCATACAAAATATTTTTGTGCTATTTAGGTACACACTGAAAGAATGACTGGAGTGGAAATTAAAATTACTAGTATATAATTCTACATTTTCACCCCTAATAGTCTTAATTAGAAATCAGTATCTTATTTAACTCTTGAGCAAGAATGTGTGGTGTTTAAAAATTAAGAGGAAATTATGAAGTCAGAAGGTAAATGTGAAGATATATATATATACATATAAATATATGTATGTGTGTGTGCACGTGTGTGCGTGTGCAGATATATTAATCTCATCATTAAAAGGAGGAAAAAAGAGCCTTTAAAGTTTCCATTATCCATTATGTCAGGTAGCAAATATCTTCTCAATGTAACTCCAGACATTAAATCTGTCGAGAGGAATGCTGTAAAATAAATGTCTGGGATACCTTCATAAACAAAAATCTTATTTCCATAATTCATACAGCTGGCTGGCATTTATTGGCACGTCAGGTGCAATGGGGACATTTCAGGAACATTAACATGTACAGCATCATTTGTCAACAAAGCAACAATGTAAGCAAATCGTTCAGAACTCATACAGATTTACAGCTTTCTCTGCCAGCTGCTAATTACGGTGTGCTCGGCCTATTTGGTATGGTCTTTTTATTGGAAAATGACAAAGGGGTTATAGTATCCCAGTTTGGAATATAGATGTGGCTTTTAGTAATAATATGAGTGTAATAGGACCATGTAGCTTGGAGTTGCGATCCAGTTTTGCTGGTCTTATAATTGATCAGCTTTGATTGATGAAGGACAAAGAGAAATTCACAGCCTATTTCATTTCTGATGTAACCTCTACAACAAAGGAAAAATAGGGAAAAATATCAAAAATCATATCATAGCAGTTCTTACTTTTTTCCCCTATAGAACTTGACATATAATATTCACCTCTCGAAGAAAAGCTGTTGCGTTGATTGCTAATGGAACAAATGTTACGAGCCTGTACATTTCACTTTCTAGGTTGTGCTTTGAACAATCAGGAAACCCTTCCATAAATATGCTTAAATAATGTTAAGGTTATGACATGTGGGGACAAATGTCAGCAGCGTCAAAGTTAACATCTATAATCACCCCCTGCTTAAGTTGTTCAGTTTTAGGAAAAGACACAACTGCGCAAGCAAATGATGGAGTGTCGAGTCTACCTTCAAATTCCCTGGATTATGTCAAGATATATTATAATCCATAAAATGAATAGTGGTGCTGCCTTCATGCCCATGATGTAAATCTGTATTTAGAGATATAAATGCCTTCTATTCAACCAAAATATAAAAAGTTAAATTGGTAAATACTTATTCAAACATTATTTAGATTTATCCCATCCCCAACCTTATTAAAACCCATTAAATTCCGGAGTGAACAGATTTGACATTCAGCAAATCAATTGCTGTCAGAGCAGCTGAGTTGACCAGATATTAAAATATTTGAAGCTTTACTGGCACCAGGTCTTCAGAGAAGAAATGTAGTGACGCATTCTCAGAGGTGGTAATGTCAGGCCAGCAATGGTTGACTGGATTCAATGTACACTATACTAAATAAGTGTCTTCTCATATTCTTATGAATAAAGATTCCAACTTCAAAAATAGTTTATGGATAAACGGAGTCCCTCTATTTTACATAATCCTCCAGTGGAATCTCTTACAGTCGTCTCTTACACATTTGTCACTCTATTTATTGGTTGTTGGTTTCCAGCTCCTCCACTAGAATAAGATTCCTAAAACCAGAAAATGTACTGTGTTCATTTTTACACCCGAAGGTCCACAACTGCCTGGAACATAGTAGATTCCAAACTAAAGCTAATAGAATGAACGAGTATGTGCGCAAATATTGGAGCAGCTCTTGATAAGATAGTGATGAAGGAGAAATTTGCTTCAACATTTTGCCCAGTAGTCCTTCCTTGGCAGTGTCCTCTCCTAAAGCCTCTAAGATGTGTATTTCCCATACATTTTTGTCTTTTGTTTTTGTTTTTGTTTTTTCCTAAAACCCACTCTTGGGGAGCTTGGGTGGCTCAGTGGGTAAAGCCTCTGCCTTAGGCTTAGGTCATGATCTCAGGGTCCTAGAAACCAGATCTGCATCTGGCTCTCTGCTCAGCAGGGAAACTGCTTCCCCCTCTCTCTGCCTGCCTCTCTGCCTGCTTGTGATCTCTCTCTATCAAATAAATAAAATCTTTTAAAAAAATTTAACAAAAACCCACTCTCAAGAAAGTATGTGATGCTCACAAATATTGAGATATAAAGAATCGTTAAAAACATTGTCTTTTCCAGGGGAATTTCTACTCTAACCAAGTTTTATCTCTTAAACAAAGATTGAATCTTAATTTGGGGATTTCAAGCATTATTTTTTATGTACAGAAAGATATTTAAGGTGAAGGTAACATTCTGATTTTCTTTAATAAGAAAGACGATCTCGCTTTCCCCTCTCTCTCTCTCTCTGCCTGCCTCTCTGTCTGCTTGTGATCTCTGTCTGTGAAATAAATAAAATCTTAAAAAAAAAAAAAAAGTTAAAAAAAGGAGAGAGAGAGACCATCTCAATTTTTGCCTAAGCCTACTGTGTGCCAAAAGAAGAGGTCACATTGACTCTACTCTCCTGGATTATATGTCATCTAGGTTGTACCAGGAATTAAAGCACAGTCCCTAGAATGGAAATATGGTTTGCTATAGAAAAACGCTATGGTCTAACACACATTAAAATGAAATTTTTAACTTGAGTCAATATGAAGAGTAGCATGTAGATTGCGATATCTGAGCAGAGCCTTTTCAATCTATATTGTCATTTCCTGTGTAGAACACAACTTTCTACCGAAGGTAGAAACAAGCAAGGGTTTTTGTCGTTGTTGTTGTTGTTTTAATTTTTTTACAGTTTGAAGAATGCTAAAACTTTCAAATCACATCATAACAACCCCAGAGAAATGGGGTTGAGGGAATCAGATCATTTGGAAGAGAGACACAATAATTATTTGAATAAAACCCACTATTTCTAAATGTACCCAAATGCCTAAAATGATTACTTCTGAAAATAAATTACTTACACAGAAACTAGCATTTGTGTTAACCCTTACCCAAAACTGTTATTTTCATTTAGAATCATTAAGCCAGTGCTTTAGAATATTCTGTATCCTCCTTCCAAATAATTTAAGTTGCACTAATTAGTGATTCATAGATACTTGAAATAGAATGGGTTGTTTACCTGTTTGTTATGCAAAAAGTCTTCAGAGAAAATACATCCAAAATTCTAGGAACATTCTTACGCATTCTTAATTATTTTTAGAGATATCTGTTTGTCTTCACAAAAGTGGTATTCTAACTATAAAACCCTTATAACAAAGCATTAACTCAGATCCTCTAAGGAATTCTACTAACAACCATTTATTATCTTTAATAATACATAAGGATGCTATTTGAAATGATCTCAAAGTTGACTATAATTTTATTTCTCACTAATTTAACCTGACCTCTCCTTGTCTTATCCTCTCCCCACCCCCTCTCCAGCCACTACCTTCTCCCTACAGTGATACACATCTTTAAACCATACTGAAAACATAAATATATGAAATGGAAAAGAATTTTTGAGAATTAATTTACAATTCAGAAAACATGGCAGAATCCATGGCTTCTCTTATCTTATTATCACTGTTAATTTGTTTAAATAAAAAATATGATAATAAAGAGATGCAAGTATAAAACTGTCATTCTTTTCTAAGATTATGTTAAAATTCAAATTTATGGTGTGTATTTTATATATAACACATATAAGCCTCTAGATCTTAATACAGGTGCAGATGTAGGCAAAAAGTCTACTTTTAATCCAGTTTATAAGGAAATGCTCTGATGTGGCCTTTCTAAAAGACAACAGGAGGAAACCACCCAGCATAGTGATCCCTTTAAAATATTAGTCACCAGGTTGACAAGAAGGAGCATTTCATCAGCCCAATAATTCCCTCCTATCTATCATTCCCTTCTCAAATGTAATTTGAGAGAAAGAGAGACTTTAAAATCAAAAGGTATACAGTTTAAAAATGGCACGAAATTAATACAGAAAGATGGAGAAAGACATTTGATAAGTAAGTAGCATTTGCATGCATGAGAAAATGACAAACTAACAGTGCATATCTGTTTTTAAAGATCTATGGCAAAAACAAAACAAATACCTCCCATTCTCAAACAAACAAATATGAGAGTTTAGTATCAATAGAATCTCTAGAAAAGATATTATAAGGATGTAATCGGGAAGAAAAGTTAAGTTATCCCAGAACAAATACCTGAAATGCAAGAAAGGTTTAGCAAAGAACATCTAAACTCGGGCCAATCTAAAGAAACTGTATAAAGCAGAGAAATTTGTGGCGTGTAAAGCAAAAATCTAAGTAGGGATAAAATCTTGATCAAAAATAGTATATAAAGTGGGCAGCAGAGAGCACAAAGGTAAAGACTTTCAAGTTCTTCATTAACTCTGGAGGCATGTAAAGATTTGATTGTAGTAAGTGAAATACACATGTTAAAATTTCTAGGCCACTGTGCTTTGTTACACAGCCACCAGTAGGGGAAGGGGGCTGTGGGGAAAGAGAGTAGGAGCTGGGTTGAATTAACCACCGGATCAGATTGGCTCACATCTTGTAGGTCTCCTTTATCACTCTCTGCATCTTCTGCACAGCAGTGAACATTCCACCCTTTGAAAAGAAGTCTTTAGTGTATTTTTGTTGAGGATAGAAAGTGTACGACCAGCCTATGGAAGACGGGACTCTTAAGAAATGTAAGACAGGTAGGGGTATATTTCTCGCTGTTGAAAAGCAAACTTGAGAGTCTTCAAGAGAAAGAGATCTACGCACTTCCTTTAAAACAAACAACAGCAAACAGGAACAGAAGCAATGTAGAAATGTTAGCTATTAAGAAAAATATGTATTTGTGTTTCACAGAATGCTTCCACTTGGAAGAACAGCAACAAACCATTTAATAAACATGGATATTTGAATAGTGGTGTTGCTGCTCATAGAGGATATAGACTATCTAATTTTTCTATCAGCAGAGAACAGCATACTTTGAGAAATGTGCACATCTGTAAGTTCCTATTAATGCACATTTCTTTCAAAAATAAATTTGAGCATGAGCCACCTGAATATTTCCTATTTAGGAGGGCAAAAAATGACCTTTGTCATAGCAAAACTACAACTTAAAAATTGTCAATCAGAAACAATAAACTATAAAGAAACGAGAAAAAGGCATCATTACCTAACCAGAAAAATCTACCTTAGAGACCAGAAGATATTTTCAATCCAAAATCAAATATCTGATATTTTCATACAAAATTCATGATATATTTTCAGTCTAACCTATTTTAGGTTCTTTCCATTGCCTCAGGTAGACATGGGTCACTTTTCTCTGATTTTTGTTTTTTTTTTTTAATTTTGATATTTCCTATCCTGTGTATCTGCCTCAATGATTTTTAAGTGGCTAAACTGTTTGCTTAGAATTCAGGTGTTTTTCTTAGCAGATTATTTCAAGCTGATGCTGGTCCTCTCACATACTGTTGAATTCCAAATGTCCCCCTAAAACATAACCATGAAAAGTCATTTCTTTCCTATCCTCATCAACACTTCAGATAGTTAATAGCTGCAGGCACATGTTATAAAAGAAGTTGCTGAAGAAGGGAACTTGAAGTGAATTTGGCATAGAGTCATGGATGGTACTAAACACATGGATGAAGTTATTTACTAAGATTTTTCTTGTCGGCCTGATTTGGCTATATTTTCAAAATTGACACATACTATGCTGTAGACTTCTATTTTCACTAGCTGAGAAACAGAATGATTGCAGACTTTTGCATGTTATGCATTTTTAAATATCACCGAGTTAAACTTAGATTTTGATTCCGTGCCCAGGACCAAGTGGAAAAATCTCCATCTTCAATAGTTCCTATTATCTTTTAGTCACAGGGCCACGTACTGTATTTCTTCCATGAGTAAAACTCCTACTTGGAATTCCAAGCATTGCATAACCAGAAGAATATTCATATTCCATGTTACTCAGTAGACTTTCATATCCGTAATAGACATTTTATCCGCATGATATTCTTTTTAGCAGTTAAAGCTCTTAAAAATCATAGTTTAGAATGGAGCCAACATTTAATCTATCCAAAAAATATTTATTAAACACCAGCTCCTACCACTGGGATCACAATCACAACTACCACTTTACACAGTTTTTCACTGTTTTTCATTGCTCTTATAAACCTCATCTCATTTAATGACTGTCTGAAATTGCCTACCGTCTTGAAGGAGCTTTGAGTCCTATGAAGTAGATTAAACCAACTGTTAGAAGAAGTACCTTTAAAGTGTTTGTGAGTAGTTAGGTAAATTGTGCCAACTAATGCAATATTTTTGATGCTTTTGGCAAATTGACAAGTGATCTTGGGTAAAAGATTCACCCGTATAGATGTACATTTATTTTTTATTATATTATATTCCTTTTTATTCCAAAGGGTTAACTTTTTGAGAATTAAGGAAATGCAGCTAAAATAGTATTTTAAGAAATATCACCTATATGAATGGCATATCTTGAAACAGGTCATATTAAAAACATGACCTATTTCTAAAGTAAGTGACCTATGCCATAAGGTAAATTTGGCCCATGGGCCATGGTTTGCCCATCTTGATACTAGTTACACAGTAGTTCTGAAAGTTTGGCTGGAGAATATTAGTGGCCATGAAAATCCCTGAATTAGTATTCTCAGGTTTGAATAACAGAATTGGAGTTTGGAGGAACTTCAACAACTTAACTTGACTTATTCTCCAAACCCGATTCAGTTTCTCCTTATACCTTTAATATGTATTTTACAATGTGGTGGTCTCTATATATGTTTTGATTTCATGTGTTTATAATGTTTTGTTGAAAGCCTGTACTGGTGTCTCTTCAAAAGCTTTACTTTTCTTAATCTTGGAAGGTTTCTTGCTGGGGAAGTTAGAGGAGACATGATAAGTAGTCAAAGGCAATAGAAGAAACTTAAAAACTAAATGCTCTTTTCTCTGATACAGTTAGTATTCACACACTTTAAAAATTTGCATCAGTCAGAAATCAAGCAAATGTCACTGGTTGCAAACAAAATGGAGGAGGCAGCCTTACCATAAGCTTGACCATTTAAAACCTGCGCTCTGTGATTATTCTGTCAAAGTGTGTTGGAGACTCTCAATTTTCCTCAGTAAACCATTTATTTTTCATATCCCAATCATGAGAATATAATTGAACATTTTTACTTCTTCTGGTATTGAAAATTTTTTATGATTAGGATTTGAAGTTTTCCCTCCTAATTCTTAAAAGCCTTATTTCAAGTAGCATTCTATTAAGTGTGTCTTACTTAAAATAAGAAAAGTAGTATATAGCTTGCCTGGATTTTTTTCTTTTGTATATCCACTCAATTGTTTGTGACTTTCTTAGGAATGATTTGTTAATCTTACTCTAGTCTCATTTATGTGCCTTCACTTAGCAATGAACATTGACTTCTGGAACTTTATCCTAACCCTTTACAAGATACATTTTTCAGGTTTTCTTTCTTTCTTTCTTTCTTTTTTCATATAACATAAAACAGTAAGGCATTCATTAATCATTATTAAATCCATTCTTCTCTTCCTCTTTATTGAATTCTAAAGGCAAATCAGCTAGTCTTTTTTTTTTGGCATACATCAGCAAAAGTATGTTATTATGAGGTATTCAAAAATAATACATCTTCATAAAACAATATAGGTGGAGGTTTAAAGAAAAATAAGGAAAGAAATTGGAACCATCTGGATATCCAAAGTAGAGAAAAGTTTTTGCAAATGGTTGTCATGTACACATTACAAAAGTAACATTGTATGGTTTGCTAACAGGATAGGAAAACGCCGCTATAAAAAAGTTTAAAAAGAAGACAGTTCTAGAGTGTAACGATTCAACAAATATATTATTCATAAGACCTATACTTAGAAGGAGAGTTGAGATTCACACTTCTCAGGTCAGTAGGGATTAAACATATCTCAGGGCAGATCGGCCTGGCTGTGGGAATGGAAGTACAACTGTGTTCCAATGAAGACAGGAGGGGCCGATTTTTTTTTTTTTTTTTTAATTTTGTGGCAGTGTAAGTAAGTGAGTGTAGGGAGAGTACCCCTTACTGATTTGCTCCTAAATCAGCCTGATGAATGGGAAATGGATTCCATGAAAGAAAAAATACGAATACATGCTTTAGAGATAAGAGGGGAAATGTAAGGCAAGCAGGCAGGCAGGCAGGCAGGCAGGAGGGAGGGAATTCCCCAGAAATAACCTGAACTTTCTCACATGTGAATGTTAATTACAAGAAGTGATGTTATCAGAAAGTCCTTTCAAAATATATTACTTAAATATTAGACCACAAATTAGGGGCACCTGGATGGCTCAACAGGTTAAGCATCCCACTCTTGATTTCAGCTCAGATCACGATCTCGGGGGGGGGG